>NC_055970.1:14875983-14995983 GCF_018492685.1 Alosa sapidissima | reverse complement strand
GGTCTCTCTTATCACCAAACTCGTCAAACCAAACCAAACCGAACGCTAAACTTTTTTCTCAACAAAGGGAATACTGAGCTCTACCATAGTACTCTTTACCATCATAGGTGTTGTGGCCATAGGTATAGCTGCAGTAAGCTGTGCCAAGAAGCCAGTGGTTGGCACATTCACACTCCTTAACTCTACAATTAGGGACTTGGGCATGGCAGCTGTCCAAATGTTTTGGTTAATTTCTGCCATTGCTCAAGCATATATGTGTTTAATTAATCTTAATTGTTATGCTAATTTCTGTGTAGTTTAAGTAGTAGAACCCCCTAGCCTCTATCTAGGGGCATATCATAATCTGTCCTTGTCTGTGTATGTCCTTAATCCTAACCCTTCCCCAGTGGAAGTGTGAAACCTGTCTAGATATGACACCATACCTTCATTGGAATGGAAATCTGTTGCTGTGAGCTTTTCTAGTAATTAGCATCATTAATTCTGTTGATACAGCTGATTCCTTCCAGCTCCCAAGCTGTGTCATTGATTTTGATGATTTAGGTCAGTGCTTGGATGATGGTGTGTCCTTATGGAATATAGTTAGTCTGATTCTTAAGTATGTGTATGTATATGTGTGTGTGTGTGTGTGAACATCAGATATTGACTCCAAAATGCTTGGTAGGCTGAATTTCATCAAGTCCAGCAATCGCTGACTGGAGATATTTAGCTCCAGAAATCCTACCCGCTTCTCAAACACACACAGACACACACAGACATACACACACACACACACACACACACACACAACGTGCCTTTGTCCAAACGCAGATACCAGTGACTTCTCACTTCTGTCACTACCAGAGTAGCTGATCAAATCTCCTACATGCCCTGTGAACTCAGAATTGACCACCCTCCCCTCTCTCTCTTTCATATGGATAATGCATACATGCACAAACACACACTCTTCGTATGGATAATGCATACATGCACAAACACGCATTCTTCATATGGATAATGCATACATGCACAAACACACATACTTCCTCACTCCTTCCTAACCTTTTTTGACACCTAGGTGATAATGAAACATTAACCAATGCACTTTCCTGGAGTGGTGCCATGATTGCCAGCCAGTAGTTTGGTGTAAAGGTTGCCTAAAACGGTTCACACTACTATTGGAAATATGGAAGTTGTAATTACCTGTTAATCCTTTTGCCGTGAAAAGGTTATCTATCTCTTCCCAGACTTACGTCTTTTCTTTCATACACCCACTCTGTCTCTTTTACTGTTTCTCTCTCTCTCACTCCATCTGTCTCTCTTACTGTCTTGAGGCCCACGTGTATCTTGAGTTTCTCTTGTGTAATTTTCTGAGTGTGTGTGTGTGCATCTCTTACCAACCTGAGGCGTTTGTGTTTGTGTGTGTGTCTCTCGTGTGAGAGCGTTAAGAGTTTGTGTTTTTCTCGCTAACGTGTGTTTTTCCCTTCCCCCCCCCCCCTGCAGGAGGAGAAGACACAGCGGGCAGTCCAATGCCCGTCTGAGGTCATGCGTGGGCGCGCGGAGGTGGGCACTCAGACGGAGCCAGTGGTGGTGCTGTCGCTGGCACAGGCGGCCGTGCTGGGCCTCATCTCACAGAACGAGGTTTTCGGAGCCACCATCGCCCCCAACGGCTTTTACACGGGCGACCCCAAAGAGTCCCCCGCTCCCCCCTCCGAGAGGATGGACTACGAGTACGCCGACCAGCTCATCGGGGCCAACGGAGACTACTTGGGCCAGAATGGTCTCGTTGAGGACGGACACATGCCCCCCCACCCCGACTGCGGAGACCGCAGGTGGCACGGACCCCCCCACGATGGCCCCAAGCCCCCGACGGGCCATCCCGATCCCTCTGTATCAGGGGCAGGGGTCAAAGGTGAAGGGTCATCTGCAGGATCTGGGCTGCCTTCTTGCGGGCACATGATGAGCGGCATGCCCATGGGCGACCCGGCCGGAGGGTACCGGCTGGCACACAAAGACCCGCCGCCGCCTCCCCCACCGCACGCCGGGTGCCCCGACTGCCTGCGCGAGGCCAAGAGCTCCCACACCCCCACGCCGCAGGGCGACCCGCACCCTCACGCTCACCCGCACGGGCATCACCCGCACCCGCACGCGCCGCCGCACCCACACCCTCACCCCCAGCCACACACGTCTTCCCGTGACCGGCACGGACCGCCGCCGGGGAAGAGAGGCGTGGGAGGAGCGGCGGGAGCCGGGGGAAGCGCCGGGGACAACAGCGACGACCGAGGAGGAGAGGAGAACGGGAGGAACCGCGGCGGCGGCGCAGGGGGAGACGAGGAAATAAGCGGCTACTTCCAGCACGGCGAGGTGGGCTACGAGTCCAGCGAGATGGGCGGCCCCGGCGGAGAGTTTGAGGAGAACAGTCAAGGAATGTTCTGGAACGACCCGGGCGAGGGTGGAGGAGGAGGAGGAGGCGGCGGTGGATCGGGAGGAGGGAGTAGCGGAACGGCCGCCCACCATCACCACCACCACCATCACCACCACCATCACTCGGGCCGGCGCATCGACCGCCTGGACATCAACATCCAGATCAACGAGTCGTACTGCGTGGACGTGGGCGAGGGCCTGCGCCGCTGGAAGTGCCGCATGTGCGACAAGTCGTACACCTCCAAGTACAACCTGGTGACGCACATCCTGGGCCACAACGGCATCAAGCCGCACGCCTGCCCGCACTGCGGCAAGCTCTTCAAGCAGCCCAGCCACCTGCAGACGCACCTGCTCACGCACCAGGGCACGCGGCCGCACAAGTGCACCGTCTGCAAGAAGGCCTTCACGCAGACCAGCCACCTGAAGCGCCACATGCTCCAGCACAGCGACGTCAAGCCGTACAGCTGCCGCTTCTGCCGCCGCGGCTTCGCCTACCCCAGCGAGCTGCGCGCGCACGAGGCCAAGCACGAGCGCGGACGCTGCCACGTGTGCTCGCAGTGCGGCATGGAGTTCCCCACCTACGCCCACCTGAAGCGCCACCAGGCCAGCCACCAGGGGCCGCACGCCTTCCAGTGCGGCCAGTGCCACAAGTCGTTCCCCTACCGCAGCCAGCTGCAGAGCCACATGCTCAAGCACCAGCCGGGCCGCTCCTACGCCTGCTCGCAGTGCGGCCTGCAGTTCCAGCAGCTCTACCTGCTGCGCCAGCATGCCTTCACACACAAGGGGAGCACGCCCAGCACGCCCAGGGTCAAGGTGAGGGGGCTCACTAGTCCACACACACACATATTGCATACAGACTCACACCAACACACATCATACAGTGGAATGCATTTACACACAAGGGGAACATGCCCAATATGCCCAGGGTTAAGGTGAAGAGGCTGACTAGTCCACACACACACACACACACACACACACACACACACACACAGATTGTATACACACTTACACCAACACACATCATACAGGGGCATGCATTTACACACAAGGGGAACATGCCCAATATGCCCAGGGTTAAGGTGAAGAGGCTGACTAGTCCACACACACACACACACACACACTCACACTCACACACAGATTGCATATAGACTCACACAAGCACACATTGTACAGGTGCATACATTTACACTCGAGCAGGGGTTATCCTCTTGTTCTAGACTTCAACAAACCAATGCAGAATGTAGACACAGAAAAACAAATTCATTCTTAGTATCTGTGGCCTGATTACCAACGCCACCACAATCAGCCCTATTAACACTAGAGACTTGCCCAGACCATCTCCTTAGGTCTCTTTACTGTCGGTTTGTTAGGTCCACCCAGCTACCTGTCCACACATTTAATCACCTCTCCCAAGGAGCTTACGTGTTCAGTGTGTTTTTTCTGAAACATGATGCAGCTGTAGCATGGGCCAAGGACTAAACAAATTAAATTTTGGAGTGTTCCTGACTCACAGCACGGCTTGACGAATGTACTTACTACGCCACTTGGCTTTGGCAAAGGTCTGCACTCTCCAAGTGCCCCTCTAGTTATCTAATGAGTGCCTAGTGAGATGGAGACAGACTGGTTGGCAAGAAGAGAAAATCAGTTTAAATATTCACATTTGTGTTTCCTCTGTGCTAGGCCTAGATATGGGCTGGGGTATTACTACTACGGCAGAATGAAGAATCACCTGTCAAAAAAAAAAATATATTTTTGTGAAGCTTTGGACCTTAAATTAGCTTCCCAACTCAAAACCTATTTGTCCTGCCCACATAGTCATTTATACATTTACTTCAGACCTCAGACGGGGCATGATCAGATGTTTAAGTAACTTCACAGCCCAGTGCTGCAGGCACTCACTGTAATAGTACTTGCTTGGTCTTCAAGGTAAAGAAATGTTATTGTTTTATAGACCATGCTCTTGATTTTCAAATTTGGAATTGTGACCCACTTTTAATGACATTCACTCATTGTCAAGGTCACCTCAGGACCGTCTCATGCTAGCATTTCAGCTGTCAATCAGAATCAGCTTTGTTGACCAAATATATGGACACAAAAGGAATTTGACTGCGAACATTGGTGGCTCTAAGTCTAGGATAATATACTGTACAGATTATGAGTACAATATGTACGGTTGATCATACAGTAGACAGACAGTGTAGATACGATAGACTGACAAAGTACAGAGAACACAGATAATGCAGGGAAAAAACAATATTATTTAAAAATCCAAGTGTGTGTATGCAAACAATTTGTTTGGGAATGTAATTGAGGCATATTAGAGTGTGCAAGTAGCTACACTAAAAATGTTGCATCTGGCAAAGATGGATGCTGATTAATAAATCTGAAATTGCATATGCAATTGCAGAAGGAGATGTGATTGGTCAGTTGTTGATTAGTTGGTGTATCTGTATCTCCATAAGTAGTTCTAGTTCCATAGTTCCATAAGTAGTTCTAGTTCAATCACCACAATATAGATAGATGACTTGTATTCTGTGTGTGATGTCAGGTCCTTGTGTAAGTAGGTTAGTGATAAACCAACAGGAATGATAACATCAAACTTTCCCCTTACAACAATGAATGTTGGCAAATCACTTCACACACAAGACTTACACTGAGGTGTCAGCTAGACACACACACACACACACACACACACAAACCCAAACTTTATGTATCTGATCAGATGAAACGCTGGACATCCGTTGTGGATAAAGATTCAGTAGCATTCATTTTCACCTTTTGTTAGTTACTTTTAAGTGTTTGACGGTTATTAGGATTCTTCAGTAAGATACCAGTTTGATTTTGTTTCATGACTAGTTTATATAATTTTCCATATATCCACGTTGTTACTTGCATAGTATTTTTGTAGTTACATCTTCATCATATCCAACACACATTTTAGGGTTTTCTTATGGTGGGTACTAACCTGACACGGGTGTGCCTAGCCTTTGTGTTGTGTAGACATTCACACGCACCTCAACAGGTGAAATACTCATCTGTAAACAGTGGTCCATCAAACACACACACACACACACACACACACAAACAGCATATCTATGCTGTTACAAATCAAGGCACAGTCATAAACATCTACAGGCTTTATTGTTTACAAACACAGCACCCAAAGCTCTAACTGTGTGAAGGTGTAAGCAATGTCAATCACACATTCACAGGCCTTTTGTCTTGCTCTCATTCCCACTGTCGTTTGGGTTTGCTTTGCTCATTCAGTGTCCAGTGTGATAACCAAGCGTGTGTTTAGACTAGGTGATGCTGTTAGGCTTGGGCATTATGGGTAGTGTCCCCTGATTAGGTTTATTTGTGTATATTGTGGATAGTTAGTAGTGAAATTGATTGGAGTCAGTGTGACACAGGTTATTGTCTGAGAGATAGAGGGGCATTTGCTCCCCCTGGTGGTTAAGTTGGAGAACTGCATAATAAAGCACACATTGCTATAATGGTGTTGGTCTCAGTGGAAACTAAGTTTGTGCATCTGTGAGGGAGACAGAGAGGTGATTTTAAACTTATCATGAGATTAAGTGCTATACAGGGGCTATTTCACTGTGCACACACAATGACCTTAATGATCCTTAACATGCAAGCACAGTATCTGTGTGTGCAAGCGTACTCTTCTCTGTGGTCCAGCTGCCATTGTCACTCAGACACACCCAAATATACTCTGTGTCATCAGTGTGTTTTAGATTGCTGTATCTTCACCCACTTCCCTCTACCCATCAACCTCTGTCGATCTGTCTGTCTGTCTGTCTGTGTGTCTTTGGGTGTGTGTGTGTGTGTGTGTGAGCACTGCACACTGTACACCTCCTTTATGCCACATAGCCTACTCCCAGAGTCTGTACACCACTCTACAGCATTTTAAATTCTGAATGACTTAAATACAGCTACATTTATTATATATTGCATTACAATCTGTGTCCCTGGGAGGTGAATTAATGCCATGAAATGGTGCCCTAACCCTGACCCTCTAATACAAAGATACATGACATGAGCTACATGGTCCTTCTGGGATGTAAAATCTCTTTACTTTACAGGAGGCTTCTGTCATCATTGGTCATAGCAGGGCTTAAATTTCACTGCGGGATTGCGGGTATTGCGCATAATTTGTTCAAGTCCCGCAACTCTAGCCATCATAATGCGAGAAATTCCCGCATACACTTTTACAGCCTGTCTGATGACGTTAATATAGCCTAATCATTAAGTGGCGTGAATGCGGTGCTATTGACCGGGCTGATCAACTACCGAGTTGAATTGAACATAGCCTCATGCAGACGCACGCACACACACACGGAGAGAGAGAGAGAGAGAACCACTTTGCGCTTACGCAAATAGGCTACGCTACCATGGCAAACTTTTACATCTGGAAAGAGCTCCTTGGTAACTATCCTGCTAGCTCAGGTCACGTCAACACTTGATCCCAGAAAGATTGTCTTCGACATGTCAACATTTATTGTATCTAATGACATAGAAAACATAATGATTTGCATACACATACCGCACTATGCACAACTTTTATTCACTAGCGACTACAGCCTAAAACCGTCAGGTTGAAGGGGGGCTAATTACTCCATAGAATTACTCTCAGGTATTTTCTTAAAGTGACAGGCACTCAATTACACCTACTCATCACCAATGTGCACTCAATTGGACCTACACACCACATTAAAGATATGCCTAAGTGTTATAGGTTAAACGTCAATATGAGGCATTCAAATTACTAAATATGTTTAGCTAGTAGTAATTACTAGTAAAATGCTATACTTTAAAAAATGCATTATTAAATAAATACACTCTATATGAATTCAAAAATATATGATAGAAACATATCACATAAGCTATCATTTTCAGTGTGTGTTTGTGTGTGTGGAGAGAGTCAAGCAGAATCTAGGATGTCCACTGTTGTGAATGATCCCACTACAGTATATATTACTGATGACGTCAGGGTGGTGGGGGCCCCGAAATCAAACACTTTTTTTTTAAAAGTATCGAAGTATTGAAATCGCAATTCTTGACTTGGTATCAGAATCGACCCCCCCTCCCCCCCAAATTGTGTAAATCCCCCCTACATGAATAACCTAAGGGGGGAATTCCCCCCCATTTTGAAAAATGAATTTTAAGCCCTGTCATAGTCACCTTTAGCATCAGTGCCTAGATAGAAACTCTAGTAAAATGATGCCACTAGAAATCATTTTGTCACTTCTATATGAATGTATATTTACGGCCTACTTTTATTCATTCAGCAGCCAGGACCTTTAATCCGAAAGCAGGTACAGTACTGATACATGTTGTTGTTCGTATGTTTGCTCCCCGCATACCACATCCTAGATGTTGAATGTGCAAGCACCTACGTAGCTCCACCCCCTGAGCCACATAAACCACATTTCGCTGATTGAATCATCTCTGTATATTCATCTATCTCTCTCTCTCTCTCCCTCCCTCTCTCCCTCCCTCCCTCTCTCTCTCCCTCTCTCTCTCTCTCTCTCTCTCTCCCTCCCTCCCTCCATCTTCCTCTCCTTCCCTTCCTCCAGGGCCGTAAGGGCTTTAAATGCGACGTGTGCGCCCGTGAGTTTACGCTGTCAGCCAACCTGAAGCGCCACATGCTGATCCACGGCAGCGTCCGGCCCTTCCAGTGCCACGTCTGCTTCAAGTCCTTCGTCCAGAAGCAGACCCTCAAGACCCACATGATCGTGCATCTGCCCGTCAAACCCTTCAAGTGCAAGGCAAGGCTACACACACACACACACACACAGGTTCCCACGGGTCATGGAATTTCTGGTATATCATGAATTTTGGAAAGTCTATTCCAGACATGGAAAGTCAGGGAATTTGATAATTTTGGGGACAAAGTCGTGGAATATCAGGGTATAGCAGTTTTAAAATGTACTTGGCAAATATATTAACACAAATATATTTCCACTCAGAATTGGTGTACATCTGGTAATTAGCTTTACTGCTTGCTTGAGTAGTTGTAGTTAGCCCTACGCAACTGTTATGAAATCTTTGGTTGGTATACTGTACCCTACATTATATAGTATGTCATGGAAATTCAGTTTTACGCTGACACACATACTTGCTTGCACGTACAACAAGTGTTTTTCCAGCCAACTGATCAATCACACACACGCACACGTTCACTCACACTCACACAGTCACGCACACGTTCACTCACACTCACACAATCACACACACACACACACACACACACGTTCATTCACACTCACACAGTCACACACACATACATGTTCATTCACACTCACAGAGTCACACATACTCAGTAACACTGGGCTGTGCTTCTGCAGGTGTGTGGGAAGTCCTTCAACCGAATGTACAACCTGCTGGGCCACATGCATCTGCACGCGGGCAGTAAGCCCTTCAAGTGCCCTTACTGCTCCAGCAAGTTCAACCTCAAGGGCAACCTCAGCCGCCACATGAAGGTCAAACATGGCATGGACGTTTCTCCAGATGGCCACGGTGAGCCAACCCACACACACACACACATACCCACACACACACATACATACATACATACATACATACTAGGGGTGGAAATTAACTTTTTATCTGAACATCTACCAGCTGTCAAATAAATCCCTGTTGCACACATACATATATACCGTAAAACTTCAAATAATAGTCTGGGCATTTATTTTTCAAAATCGCCAAACTGCACCGGCTTGTATTTGAGACGGACGTCTGTATAAGACGGGCCTTTAATTCCTTTCACACAAAACTTTTCCGTTGCAAAGATGGGAAATATTATCAAATTAATTATTTCAAACATGCTGAATGCCTACCCATATTACAAGGCTATCCGATGATAGGCTTCAATCAACAATCATTGATTTACAGTAGTGTTGAGATGTTGTTCATTGAGTGTTAGAGATAATAGAGATAACGATCCAAATAGCATACTGGTAGACGGAAAGCATGACTGTAGGAGGTTACCACATTAAATTCCGTTTTATTTATAATTAGAATGTGTTTAACAAATCAGTTTATGTAAGACATACTATATTTTCTCTTAGATTATTGGGAGCTGCGCCAAGCGAAATGATGTGATGAACAAGTAAGGGTTAATGGACGACACGCTGTTCGAGTAGACAAAGTTAATACGTGTTCTAGGTGGTAAAACGGCCCGACACCAAGTTCCATCTAGAAAAGTGTATTAACTTTGTCTACTCTAGTCGAACAGCGTGAAGTCCATTATCCCTGTTATAATGGAAACGTTTTAATCTGTAATCTGAAACGTTTTAAACGTAATCGGAAACGTTTAATCTGTAATCTGAAAAACGTTTTAAACTGTATTGTTTGTAGAACTACTTCTTTCCGCCACATGTCAACAAATTTCTCAACTTGCAGCACAAAGTGCCGTTACTAGTTCTAAATGGATGGTTGCTATGGCCAAAGGCCAGTCGTTAGTTCCATCTCTCCCGTTGTCACGCAGGTATATCTCAGGATTCTGATAAACCTTAGCTTTGAAACATCGCTACTACTTTGAAACATCGCTTTTACTTAGCCTACATGTCATCCAACTAGCTAAAATCCACGTCTGTCATATGCTACAATGTTAATATGCTCTGAACATCTGTATTTTACAGCTTGGATGCAACGTGACAGTTCATTTAAACTTAACGAGTTTGCCGAATTAATATACAAGTGTGATACGGCCAACAAATTGGATCTACTTCATAGGTGTGCAAATAACATCACATTCTAAATTACGCAGGACAATGGGAAATTCAACCAAGCAGCGGAATAATACAAGTTAATATCCATCGAGCCTAGGAACTCGATGCCCGAAACACATCAAAATAATACAAATCGGAAGAAAGAATTGGGCAAGTGTGTGTGTGTGTGTGTGTGTGTGTGTGTGTGTGTGTGTGTGTGTGTGTGTGGGCAAGTATGTGATTCAAAAGTTTGTGAACCTTTTGGTTTTGTTGCCAGCATAATCAAAACAAGTATAGGCTTACCGTTGGCCTATTCTTGTCATGACAAGAGAAAATATTTTGTCTAATGCACCAATTTGAAACAAAATGGGATGAAATGAACGATGTAGGTACATAGGATAGGCCTAATCCATATCGAAAAAAAGTTTCACTGTTTTCACCACTGCAGTCTTTATTAATGCCATCTAATCAGAACTTTAGCATGCACAATCTGCACCCTAGAACTGGCTTATACAGGTTTTAGGAGATTAAATACCGAGACTGAAAAAAACAGACTGGCCTTTATTTATCCAAGCCTGTAGCCACATCATGCTTGTAAAAGAGACAGGCATTTATTTGGGATTTGGCTTATATCTGAAGTTTCACGGTACATACATACATACATGTGAACGTACAAAACATACATACACACATACTAGGGGGTGGGACACTATCGTTAAAACTGAAACTATGCATTTTACACAGTTTCAATTCAGGTGTGAAATACATTGAATAAATCCAAAATTCTTGCATTTTGCCTTTTTGTTCTTCATTTACACAGATATTGTGATGCGTCGTAGATTAATCTTTTAGAATGTATTGAGAGTTGCAGAATGTTGCATGGTGATGTTATTGTTATCGTGGGCAAAGTATCATGACCGTATCAGTTCCTCAGTTACCTAACACACATCCATTCACACACTCTGATTCTCTCTCTTTGTTTTCTCTCTCTCTCTCTCTCTCGCTCTCTCTCACACGCACACACACTAATATCAAAGACTGCATTGCCCTTGCTGCAGATGAACAGAGCGAGTCTCCATGCAACTGCATACATATGTAGACACTAGAACACGCATGCTCTGACTGAGGCACACACACACACACACACACACACACACACACACACAGTATGCTCTTTATGGATATCTCTCCAGATGGACAGAGAGCCAGCTCACACACACACACACATACACACACAAAGACATGAATATCAAAGGCTGCATGGGCATCTCCCCAGATGGATGTAGTGAGCCAGCTCACATGCAGATGCTGGTGCGCGCGCTCGCACACACACATGCACACACACAAACACATTCAGACATGAAGGTCAAAAACGGCAAGGATCCCTCATTAAGGTTTCTCACTTTCAATTCAGGCCAAGCATGCTGTGGCACTTACTCAGACAAACATTTCCATAGATTCACATCACATCTGATAACACATACCACACACACACACATCTGCATTCAAGCATAAATACATGTGGACAGTTGTCCAGTCCCACACAAGCGAAGGTCAAAATCAGTATAGCTACCTCCCAGACACTAAATTATCACACTATCAAATGTCAGGGCGAATTAAGGACACTAGGTTTCACTAGGACATGCATTTCAGCTTGGAGTTTATCAGTGTGTGGATTTTTTTTATTATTTATTTATTATACCCAGACCGGCTCTGAAGTCTGATATCCTTATCTGAGACATTAGATCTTACGTTATATGTGACGTGACATTTTTACACTTCATGTTTGTGTTTTTTTTTTTCCAAGTATATATTTTCAGTTTTTTTGGGCTTTTTATGCCTTTAATCAGATAGGATAGTGGAGAATGACAGGAAGCGAGTGGGAGAGAGAGTCGAGTGGGATCCGGAAAGGACCAATAGGCGGGAATCAAACCAGAGTCGCCGGCCTACGGTGCAGGTGCCCCGGCTAATCGTGCTACGGCCGGGCCGCATGTTTGTGTTTTTGTAGAGGGTTTACTGTTTGTTTGTTTGTTTATTTTTGTTTACTCAGATGCCCCACCAGAGCTGGAGCCCCAGGAGGACTATGAGGAGGAGAACTTTGACTTTGCTCCTCCCGAGAACATGGAGAACAGCGACGCACCCAACCTCACCAAGCTGTCGGAGGTGGCCATCCAGGAGCTGGACTACTACAACTTCGGCAAAGACGTGGGGAACTTCAACTCAGCCTGAGAGCAGAAGAACTGCCCCCCACCCTACCCACACAACTCTGCCCCTGCCCCATCCACACACCCCCACCCACCCCCCGCGTTCTTGACCTTTACTACGCAGCACTCTCACACACACACACACACACACACACACACACACACATGCGCACACACACACACACACACACACACAAACACACACAAACACACACACACACACATAAACATGTGGATGAACACATGAACCTGCCGCCAGCATTGGCGCTTACTGACCCTGTGTAAGCCAGAACTCAACCCCAGGGAATTATAGTGGAGGCTGTGGAGGGCAGCCATCTTTGCTTTGTTTCCTCAATGCGCTGCCATTGTGGCTCTGTTTCTGCTGAGGGACTATGAGTCTGGAGAAACACCTTCACCCACATGACTTCCTGTTTCCTGCTCAAGCAATGATGGACCCTCTGAAGGTGAACAGCGCTGAGACTGTTTCAAACTGCAGTTACACACACAGGAAGTCCTGTCCTAGTTTGATGTTCCTGCAACATCTAAAAGAAAAAAAGAACATGCATTTGCATTGTGGTCATATTAGAAGTCAAATATTTAAAGGACTGTTTTCCATCTGCCATAATCCACCCGTCATGTTACTTTGGTGAGAATGCATGTGAAAAATGGTGTAAATGCGAAGTATGAAGTGAACAACTGTTTGTGTGTATGTGTGAAGAATGGTGTGTGTGTGATATTGTGTGTGTGTGTGTGTGTGTGTGTGTGTGTGTGTGTGTGTGTGTGTGAAGGATGGTGTGTGTATGTGTGTGAAGGATGTGTTTGCCGTTTACCCCCCTTTACCAAAGCTCTTGCTGTAAGCCAGAACATACAACACCTTACCCCGATCAGTAACCCATCGCCCCCAAATACCCATGACAACAACCCAAAACAAGCAACTACACCTAACCCGTGCCCTGGGACCTTGCGTTGTCGGGTCTAAAGCCTACTGGTTTAGTACTGTGAGATATCTTGGTTTATAAAAAAAAAAAAAACTGTGTACTTAACATTAGTTCTCAGTGTAGTCATTTAGCTCTTCATGGACTAACTTTCATTGTTGGCAAGAACTTGTGATCCTTCTCCATTCCCTCTCTGGTATCTGCTTTGTTCGATTGCTGAAGTTGTTCTAGAAAGTTCAAAAGTTCTGATGAAACCTGTTGATGTTCGGTTTTTGGTCACCCGAGAGACTGCAATCTCAAATCAGAGTCCAGTTAGAAGAGATTACAGTTCCTTGTTACTGAATGCTATTTATTTTGCACTTTTTGATGGAAACACACTTAAAGAAAAGGGGAAGATGTCTCAATTCAAGTATTTAGCCACTAACCTTCCTTTTGGCTGGTTTTCTGGTGAAGCCTTAAACCTAGTCCTGGACTTCATTTTGTTTATGAGGGGAAAAAAAGAGATTTTTTTTTGTTTTGTTTCTGTTACAGCTTCCAGTATAGACTAGCACTAGAATTAGCGGCTAATGGACTGAATTGAATTCACCCGCCCTCTCTGTTCTCTCCTGAGAGACAAACTTTACCTTTGACCCTTTTGTGTAAGAGCTCATCATTTCATCACTACTTTCTGCTCCCAGCTGGCATCTGCCTGCTCTGTAGATAGTTAATGAAGCTTTTTTTTCATGCTGGTTGCCAGGCAATTCTGTCCTGTCTTTGGGTGGTAGGAGAGGTGTGTATGTTTGTGTTATTGCAAAAGATGGAGAGTTGGACAGTAGAGGGAGAGGGAGGCAGGGCAGTCTGTGCAGCTTTGCTCTTTGGGAGATACATCAGTCGTTATTCAAACTCACAAAATGGATGGATGGCTTGTCTTCTCTTTTGGTTCTGAGTAGTGCAACCGACTTTGAAAATTCACACCTGGTTATTTAATAAAGATTCTCTAGTTCAGACATTCTAGTGGTGTTTTATGTTTATTGAATTGGTGTGTGTGTGTGTACTGTATGTACTGTATGTGTGTGGTGACAAGAGAAAACCCAGCAGCCAGGACACTGGGCATAAGTTAACTGCTCAAGGGACCATTCTGAGCACCACTAAAGAACTTAGGAACTTCATTAACGGTTAAAGATTGCTTACCGGTATTTATTTTGATTGTTTTTAATCTTTGTCAAACATTCTGTTAATGGCTACAGTCCTGCAGATATCTGTTTTCACAACTTGCAGTATTGGGTTCTTCAAAAGACCGGTTAGGCAGGAATCAAAACCATTTAGGAGTAAAGAGTCGAAAGGTTCAACTTCTTCATAAAAAACATTTGATCTGGACATGGTCCTAACATGAATCATGAGTGTCCAGGGTTCCAGGGTGTGAGGTGAACTGATTTAAAGGCCATATTACACATTTTACAACTCGGCTTGGGGGCCGCAACAACGTGTAGACCAAGAATTGACCAAAACTATGTTTTATTGCAATAAATAAATATTTAGTTTAAAATTCTGGGGAGAAATACTGAAAGTAAAGTGCAAGCTATAGTGCGAATACAATCCTGAAGGAAAACTGAGGGGTGTACAACAAAGCAAGGTTACTGTCTTACCCAGGTAACTTGGAGTAATCGCTGATCTCCAAACAACACGTATAAGTATATATACTCTTTAGATCCCGTGAGGAAAATTTGGTCTCTGCATTTATCCCAATCCGTGAATTAGTGAAACACACTCAGCACACACATCCCGGCACAGTGAGCTGTCTGCAACAACAGCGGCGCTCAGGGAGCAGTGAGGGGTTAGGTGCCTTGCTCAAGGGCACTCCAGTCGTGCCTACTGGTCGGGGTTCGAACCGGCAACCCTCCGGTTACAAGTCCGAAGCACTAACCGGTAGGCCACGACTGCCCTTTAGAAACAATAACTGTTTAGTGCAGTGTTCTTTTAGAGATCAGCGGTTAATTCCCAAAGTTACCTGGGTGAGCCAGTTACCTCGCTTGATAGTACAGCCCTCTGCATGGCTTTTTCCACACACAGGTGGGTCTCAGGTGTGGGCAGTCAAGGAAACGTATGTCCATGCACCACTCAGAGGCTGTTGCACGGACACTGCGAGGCCATTGGGGATTGCAGAAAAGCCCAACAGCTTTTATCCAAAGTGGCTTACAAAAAGGGAGCAATCAAGGTATAGAGTACGACAAGTTAGACATGTTAGTGCAGCAATACGTACTACTCGCATTGAATTGAGTGACATTTCTAGAAGGACTAGCATGTCCAGTTATTGGTAGGGCTAGGAGAGGAGGTGCTCTCTGAAGAGCTGGGTAAGATGGTGGAAGAGGGGCACGATGGAAGGGGAAGATGCACGTGTGGAGTGCAGCTGACTCAATTCAAAACGGTCACCAACACAAAGTTACTGCAATACTCAGATCACTGAATCACTCTCATTACTCCCACTGAAGTCACAGGTTACATGACAAAGCGGCTTGAGTCCCTACTGCACACAGTTACAATCCAATATTTTCTAAACGTAAAGGCCTTGTGGTCTTCTAGTGTCTTTTACTTAAACAGGGTTGTGGGTGCAAATAAAGCCCAGAGAATATATATTTACATTTATTAATTTAGCCAAAGTGACTTCCATATGTCAACTACATTGCAAGGGATCAAACTGTCCCTGGAGCAACTTGGGGTTAAGGGCCTTGCTCAAGGGCACAATGGCGGAAGCTGGGAATTGAACCCACAACTTTTCAGGCTACTGCACTACACTTAGCCTAGAAATCTAGACGCGCCCCTAGCGGCAAATTAATTTGCTGCCAGGGCTAGTCTAGCAACTCTCCGTTGGCTTGTGAGCTCCAGAAATCGAAACTTATTCAGGCCAATGAAATCGTGTATAGAGTCGTTAGGTGGGCTTAACATAATGATTGATGGCAGAGTTGCAACGGTTTGGCTTGAATTCCCTGCTACTTGAAAACAAATCAGATGGATGTTGCTGCTGGCGAACAGTGTGACACGAGTTAAGCTTTTATTAAGTTGGCAAACGTTTGAACTAGCCAACTAGCTCCGCTGGTGGGAAACGCATGAGACTCATAGCGCTGCCGCTGTCCTATTGCGTGCAGAGGGAATTTGAAAGACAACTGATTATCCCGCCCCTCGGACTGAGCACTGCGGACGGTGAGTGTCCAGACCCTACATTTTAATGTGGGTCTGGCTCGCCAGGCTACGCTACACTACCACCACCCATATATATATATATATATATAAAACAGGCCCCAGCTGTGGCACAACTGGCTGGGCCACCTGCACCGTACGCCGGCGACCCGAGTTCGATTCCTGCCCCGTGGTCCTTTCCGGATCCCACCCTGACTCTCTCTCCCACTCACTTCATGTCACTCTCCACTATAGACTTTTGTGAGTCGTGGAATGGAGTCGTTCATTAAAGATGATGGGTTCCTGAAGGTTGTTATATTGTATTATAGTTATATATATATAATGAACGACTCCATTCCACGACTCACAAAAGTCTATCTCATCTTACTACATCCAGCATCTAAGCATATAGACCTTGGTCAGTGAATTAACTGCAGGCAGCAAACATTCAACATAACAACAACCCAATGGCTATACCACCCCAGAGCCCGTCTACGGAGAGCCTCGCAACTCCACTGGGGGCGATCGCCATGAGTGCAGAATGAATGGGAGTCAATGGAGCTAGACGGCTAAATTTGTCTCATTCACCTGATTGTCGTTGACAAATCTCAGATTTGATTGTAGTTTGTATAACTTCAACATGGGTTATAGGTCAAAAGTTGAATGAACGAGTACTTATGTCCTTTTGATTTCTTACAGGTTGGGTCGTTGTTGCACATAACACGCTAGCATTGTGCTAATGAATGATGTCATTGACACATTTGAAAGGCTTTTTAGAACAATTAAGTGACTTTAAAAAATATAATACTCAACCAAGTGTATTTTCTTTGCCTCCCCTTTCGAATACAATACTCAAATTACTTGAAAAAAAATTATATCCCGAGAAAAGTGGATTTTGAGGGGTACAGCTCCATAGACCTCCATGCATTCTGCACTCGTGGACGAGCGCCCTCATGTGGAACCACAGAACCGGAAGTTTTCCGAGAGTGGCAGTTCTCCCCTTATTAGACATTCTCTGACCACCCTCTAGTGTGGGCAACCCATAGGGCAACCAAGCAAATTCTGCTCAATCCACCCAATAAAGATTGCTGCTTACTGCACTGCCACCACGCGGCCAGTGGGGGTAATACAAACTCCAGAGAGCTGATACCAGATAACATTAAATGGTAAGCACATTTTCATCTTGGAGTGGATACAAGAGTTATTATCTGAATAGCACTCGGGTGACGACTTGTTCACCACAGGCCCTGAGATATCAGAGAGAGAATTTCAGTATACGTTGGCTGTGATATTGGGTACCTGCAGAGGAAGGTAAAAATAGGACTACACTACTCAGACTATACTTAAAGCACTAATACTTCTCTAATTACCTTGAGTGTTTTGAGGAGGATGCATTACGCATTTTACTTTCAAATGTTACGCTTTCAAATACATTTCTGTTCCTACACTCCTTGCCTCAAGGTGGCGATAGAACCGAAAATCAGTCAGCATTCACAACAGTGATTTTCCGAGAGGAAGACCTTCGTATGCAGCGCGAAACTGGACAAACTTTAGATATTAAAATCAGAGCTGAAATGGGTAAGTACTAATTAATTAAAAATATATTTTGCAATACTTCATCTTGCTATTTGTTTACACGTGCGTGTATTCCATATTTTTCTACAACGAAACGTGGCTGTATATAGCCCAATAAGCACCAAGATGGCCCCAGTCTTGGCGGTGGCCAGGCATTTTAGCTAGCAACACATCCTGAACATTTTCCTCATTCCTTTGTGAAATGCTCGGTTACAGTTGACGAAACATTCCTAATCAGACAGGTACTATGTAACAATTGAAAAAGGTTTGTAATATATACACACCCCTCTAAAACAATAACTCGATCGCTCAAAGTCTTGAAGTATTTTAAGAGAAAAAAGTTAACTGAAACTCGCTCGCTAACTAGCCAGCTAGCCACCATTCCTCGCAAGTGGACTAACGTTAACGATAGCTGTCCTCGCTGCTTTTTTAACAGTCCTATTTATCTGATATATAGAGCTGAACATTACAAGAAAACAGGCAGAATGCTGCTAAACGCCCATGTTATGCGTTAATTCGAGACAAAACGGAAACGCCGTACATAGTATGGAATATGCAGACGGCCTGCGTCCTAGTTGCTTCCAATGTAACGTTATCCTAACAATAGTCCAGGAAGTTTGACAAGAAAGTGGTGTTTGATTGGTACCTTTTCTTTTTAATGTTCACATTTGTATGCATTACAGTGACGTTATATATCTATAAAACAGTTTTCTTTCTGTCGACTTTGTTTTTTCCTCAGAATTGGAGGTGATGGTAGACCACAGTGAGGTGTATCCTGCACAGGATACTGAGTTTAAGATCGTCGAAGTGTTTTCTATGGACAATTTACAATCAGGTGCTTCAAATACCGTGACCGAGGTCGTCATTGAGGAGGAATCAGACAGCGATACCCTTGTAGTTGATCATGACTTTGGGTTTGGGGCTCCACATGCAGAATACCATGCTGATTCTGAGTTGCATTCAGCTGGACAACCAGGTGAGTGAATACAGTAATCATACAGTCAGGGGAATAAGTAACTGAGAGACACCCAGAGGCGGACAGAGTACACAGCTTCATTACTTGAGTAAAAGTACAGATACCCTTTGCTAAATTTTACTCAAGTACAAGTAAAAGTACAACAGTCAGATGTCTACTTAAGTAAAAGTACTGAAGTATACTTATACTTATACTGAAATACTTATACTTACTTAAGTACTGGTTTTTAAAAGTACTTGAGTATCAAGAGTTAGCCTACATTTTCTAATTATTGCATTACTACTGCCACAGTGCTTACATTTATGTACAGAAACGTCCTACATGGAGTTATGAAAAATGTTAATGTTAATACCTTGGAGAATGTAAAAGGAATTGAAAGTAAAACCAAGTCATTTTCATCTTTTTACCATGTTGCCAGGGATGGGCAGTATTTCTAATACATGTATTTCAAATACAAAATACTATTTTGTAATTGAAACACTTGAAGCGAAAACTATCATTAACTTGAAAGAAAATTGAAATAGTCTGGCGAGGTGGGGCCACGGGTTGGCACATTCCCGGTGTTGCACCAAATTCTGTGACCTGTCGAATTTTGTGACTCTAGAGGGTGCTGTTTTGTTGGAGTCTATGAATGTACTGAGCTGTACTGACACACTGATGAGGCAATTCTGTTATGTGTATAATTCTTATTATAAACTTTGTACATTTTTGAAACATGGAACATGGTGTGGGTGTATTACTCCACAGGCCTGCCTGTGTATCTTCCTCTCTATATCTCTATAGAGTAGAGCTAAAGCCTACCCCACCACTCCAGCGAAGAGGTGGACTTCAGCAGGACAGGTCACATATGTTGATAGGCCTACTGTCAAATTATGTTACCCCACTATAACTCTGCAGAAATGGACTGATATTGTACATTGTCATTGACATCAGCAAACACTTTATTTACATTATTGACAAACTCCTTGTCATTGTCTGTTAATATACTTTTTGGCACCTCAAACTGATATACAAACTTAAGGAGGCAGTTAGTGACCTCCACAGCATTTTTTTCTGCAGTTACAGTGACATAATTTGACAGTAGCCTATCAAAATATGTGACCTGTCCTGCTGAAGTCCATCTGTTCACAGGAGTGGTGAGGGGTAGGCTTTAGCTCTACACTAGAATAATACACCCACACCCAGTCAATGTTCCATGTTTCAAAAATGTACAAAGTTTATTAGAAGAATTATACACATAACACAATTGCCTCATCAGTGTGTCAGTACAGCCAGAGACTTTCTAATGAGGAGACACAGCACTCAAAAAATACTCCATATAAAGGCATGGGGCTAGTTTGTCACGCCAATATGGCCGTTGTCTACACATATCCCACCCCTTCCTCGGCAAAACGTCGACATGTGAATACATTGAGCCAATCATATGGTGTGTTGTGAAGACATCGTGCCAATCATGTGTTGTGATCTCGCCGCTGGAGCAAGATTGGTGTCGTGAAGCCTTGCGCACGCGCAGTTCGACCCAAAGACTGTGCCCGATGAGTGCCCATAAAACGTTGGTATATGGCCGCCGAGTGGAGGGACTTGCCTAAAAGGACTTTGGTACAGCTCAGTACATTCATAGACTCCAATCATAGACTCATTCATAGACTCAACAGCGCCCTCTAGAGTCACAAAATTCGACAGGTCACAGAATTTGGTGCAATACCGGGATGGACCTGCTGCGTATTCATCCATTGTTTCATCCATGGTTTTATCTCTTATCTAAGGCTACGTTTATACGGTGACGATGAAAAGAGAAGACGCAGAAGTGGCGTCAGTTCTTCATTTTTTTATTCGCGTTTAGACGAGCATTCTCAGGGGGAAATCTTTGTTTATATGAAGACGCAAGAGTATGTGATATTTGATTGGATATGCATTCCAGACCGCTGGGTGGTGGTGTGATAGAACCCCGGTACGTCACGCGCAGACATTCTAATTTGACAGTTTAGCCAGAGAGGTAATCAAGGAATTTGGTTTAGCCGTTTAGACGGAGACGCAACCCGGGTCGTCTTCAAAACTCTACACTCTGGAAGAAGTCTTCAGATTTTTGCGTCTTCAAGCCCTGATGGCGGGGTCGCCGTGTAAACGAAAGGCACTTATGATAAAATATTTTGTCGTCTTCCTTCGCAATCGTTCTCGTATAAATGGCCCCTAAATCTGACCACGGGCGTAAAGCTGAAGGTGATTGCTGAAAGGCTGTCCCAATCAGTGGTGCCTGCACAATCCAATCACGTTTGAGAGGGAAACAACAAATTGAGGGTTTCTGAGATTTTTCTTTTTTACTTTTTTTTTTAGAAGAAGTAACGGGTACTCACGGTTATGGATAGAAATGTAGTGGAGTACAATATTTGCCTCTCAAATGTACTTGAGTAAAGTCATGAGTACTCCCCAAAAATGATACTCGAGTAAAGTACAGATCCCTCAAAATTGTACTCAAGTACTGTACTCAAGTAAATGTACTCCGTTACTGTCCGGCTCTGGAGACAACTGATTGGTGTTCATTTGAGTCGTTTTGTTATGTGTTCAGTGCAACCTGTGAATTAAAAATGCATTAATACATTGTTTGTCTGTTGTTACAAACAGTTGTTTCTCTTGTCTTCTCTCCAGTTAAAAAGAGACGAAGGCAGCCACAGCAAAAGTTGTTCTGCCCCATCTGTGGAAAGATGTGCATGTCCATCTCAGGCCTGAAAGTGCACCAGAAAATGCACACGAGAGATTCATCGCTTGACTGCAACATCTGTAACATGACCTTCCCATCCCAGGCGGCTCAGAGCGCCCACATGGCCATGCACAACCCAGAGAAGACCCACCAGTGCCCCTGCTGTCCCTTGCGCTTTGCCTCGGATAGGGCTCTGCAGGGCCACTTCCGAGTCCACCACAAGGGCTCTGAGATGATGATGCCTCGGAAGAAGCAGGGTAAGCAACGGAAACCTCAGTTGCCACCGAGTCCACAGCGCACTCCGTCGCCACCTAGTGGGCATTTTAGTCAGTTGCCACCCATGGAGCATTTCAGTCAGTCGCCACCCAGAAGTGTTAAACGGCAGAGCAAAAAGAAACACAAGACGCCGTCGCCAGCGCAGCTTCTGCTGCCCGAGTTGCCTGAGCCACAGATCGTCAAAGCACAGAAGACGGAGAGCCGCAAAGGCAAGCAGGGGACGGGATACAGGAATAGGGAGAAAATCAAGCTGGCAAAACTGAACCGAAAGGCCTTCCTGCAAGCTAGTCCTGTACAGCAGGCCTCATACTTGCAACAAGTAATCGAGGAGAGCAGAAAGCCTGTTCCTGCGCAGAAGGCCGGCGGTCCCGACCGGAACGGGACGTACCGATGCAATATCTGCAAGAAGATTTTCCGGGAGCTCCACTTCCTGGAGAAGCACATTGTCGTCCACATGGCGGTGCGGCTGCACAAGTGTAGTATGTGCAGCGAGTCGTTTGACTCGGCGCGGGCACTGAACGCCCACGAGAGCGAAGTGCATGACCAAGGGCAGTATGTCTGCAGCATCTGCGGCAAGAACTTGCACAAGCTGGGCTCGCTACTCAACCACCAGCTTCTTCACGAGAAGAAGGGTGCCAAGACAAAGGCCAGGTCGAAGAAATCAGCTTAGGTCACAGGGGCCACTGACATCAAGGAGCATGAGTTTTTAAAAGAGATGTGAACATTGAGACATTTGAATGGGGGGGGGGGAGAGATTGGGATTGGGCAGATCGTTTCTCAGAGAATCGTTTGCTTTATGCTTTTCAGACCACTGTTGTTCTGCACAAACACATGGTTTCACGTACCCGCCCAATTAAACCAAATTATCAGGTTAAACATTATCCTATCCAGCATGTAAATATTAGTGAGATGGTAGTTTAGCTAGGCTAGATCTCATATATTAATTCAGAGGGCAATACACGGCTGAAAGTTAATCATTCTAAAACCACAGCACTCTGATCATGTTTACAACCCTTTAATTTTCTAGATACAAGGACTTCCTTTATGTTGGCTGGTGTTAACATATGAACAAAACACAAAGTTTAGGACTCACTTCACAGAGCAACAAAATGAGTCCACTTTGAAAGTCAGTTTGGAAGCCTTGTTTTTGTCTAACATTAAACTTGCATATTCCAACCTTATGCTGAGCCTGCATGAGATTTTACCCAGTAGGCAATTGTGTTTTTCCTTTCCTAGTTCAGGGATCAATTAGTGAATAGACACTAATGAAATTATGGTATTTATTCACATATACCTTATTCCTGTTCTGCCCCTGTATGTATTTTGTAGCCTATCCATATTTTTTGTTTTTCCAAAAATCCAAAAAAGGAAGAAAAAAAAAAGTGACCCAGATCCTAATTGATTGCAGGCTCTGCCCATGGTAACGACCATCTTAGACACAGGAAAGGACTGACCGACTAGTTTCAGAAGGGCAAGCTGTCCTGTCGTGTCAGGCACAACAGTAAGAAGAGACGTTACTGTCTGATTATGACCAACAAACAAATCTCTTTCAAGACTTTTAGAGATAGTTTAGTCAAGCTATCTTCCCTTGAGTATTATGTCTACTGATATGTAATTGGACATATGTTCAACATGTTTAGTTATTGAGAACTGATTGACTACAAACAAAAAATGCAGCCACATTTAAGATAATATTTTCATATCCTGTATTAGGAATCAAACCGTGTTGTGCATTCCTGTAACAGTGTTAAATGTTTGGTCTTCTATGTACTGTGTGCATTTTTTGTTTCACTTCTAACTTCATAAAACTAACATCCTTGTAAACTTAATAGGTTTTTGTTTATTTTTCAACAATAAAATACAAATACAACATACAAGCATGGTACACAAAGTGTTTGTTGTTTTGTAAAACAACTGATTTTATGAAACTGACCATGATGCAAACAGAATAAAGGAAGTGGTGTAAGTTACTGCAGGATGTGACATGTTGGTTGTTGGGGAGGAGGCCTAGGTGAAAACGTGGAGCCTGCCACTGGCGTTTCCCCCAAGCAGGGCTCCCTGGCTCGGGTGAAGGGCTGTGATTGAGCAAACTGTCATCAGGCAGTCTGGGCTCTCGAACACGTGTGTCAGCTGTCCGCTCTCGTGGAACACCTTGACTCTGCGCGGCCGCTCCAGGCTGCCCACCACAAAACAGTCCTCCTGCTTCGGGTCCCACACAGCCTGCAGCTTGGACAGCCAGCGACCCGTCTGTGTGTTGTGCCTGTCGCCATCACAAATACAGACGTTATACAAAGTAACACCAGTATATATAATAATGTTAAGACACATACACACCATGTTTGTGGCCAATACAGATGTAGTTCTCTCACATACACTACCGGTAAAAAACATTCCATTATAGAATACCAACTGAGATCTGAGTTGCATTGTTTTTTTAATCAGGGCAGCAGTTTTCAGATTACATTATGTGCTTACATAACTGGAAAAGGGTTCTCCAATGTTTTCTCAGTCAGCCTTTTAAAATGATATCAGATTACTTAACAGAATGGGCCTTTGGAACATTGGATGAATGGTTGCTGATAATGGGCAATGTAGATATTGCATTAAAGATCAGCCATTTCTTTCTACAACAGTCGAGAACCCTTTTGCAATTATGTAAGCACATAATGTAATCTGAAATCTGCTGCCCTAATTTAAAAAACAATGTAATTGATCTCAGCTGGTATTTTGTCTATAATGGAGTGGAATGAATATTTCTAAGTGACCCCAAACTTTTGACTGGTAGTGTACAATCTTCCAACATACACATATATTAATTGAGACTAATATGCTAACAAACATACAACTGAGCTTATGCCGTTAAATTATTGTTATATTCAGAATACATTTATTTATTTCAGAAATCCAAACAAAGAACACCAGGGTCCCTATATGCATACAGTGTCTGTAGGTTTAGCAGAGACTTGAGTGTCTCCGGATGCCTAAAATCACTCACTTAATGGTGGTCATCAGAGGAGCTGAGGAGACCAGCTGGGACGTGTCGAACACCCTGGGAGTCAACAGGAAGAAATTAGTGACGTACAAGTAACAGGACAGTCTATGGGGGTTGGCAAATGAGGAACCACTGAAAATATAAGGAAAAGTCATCTATGACCATGTAAATAGGTTTGTTGAGTAGCCTGGCGAGCCAGACCCACATTAAAATGTAGGGTCTGGGCACTCACCGTTCGTAGTGCTCAGTCCGAGGGGCGGGATAATCAGTTGTCTTTCAAATTCCCTCTGCACGCAATAGGATATTTGTTTTCAAGTAGCAGGGAATTCAAGCCAAATCGTTGCAACTCTGCCATCAATCATTATGTTAAGCCCACCAAACGACTCTATACACGATTTCAATGTCCTGATTAAGTTTCGATTTCTGGAGCTCACAAGCCAACGGAGAGTTGCTAGACTAGCCCTGGCAGTAAATGTAATTTGCTGCCACTAGGGGCGCGTCTAGATTTCTAGGCTATTTGTTGAGTTTAAAGCAACACCAACGAATTTTCCCTCTATTTGTTTATCCAGCACAGGCTTTGCAGATGTCCACAGACAAGGTAGAAAACTTAGCATGACTTATAAAAGTATGATGTATTGCGACATCAGATGCAAGTCAAATTTGTAGTTTCTTATGTCTCATTCCATCGAACTACAGGTCCGCTACCCGATCTGGCAAACTTACATAGTGCGGTTATAGCCGATAGAGGGCCGCGAAGCGAATGCAGAATTGCCGTTCACCCTGTTAGGAGTTGATGAACCACTTAAACGATTTTGGAAACATTATTTTAAAGGTATAAAAAACTCTTTGGTGTTGCTTTAATATAATCATTTTGAAAGTATGGCCATCAAAACTGATAGCAGTGTTACTGGGCTCTATTGCTGTTGCATGTGTTTTGTCTTGATGTCACAGCAATGTAACATGGGGATGTTCTAGAAAGCAGATTTTCATGTAGCACAAATGAACAGGAATACTTTTAATAGTATTCTGATGACATGGGGAAACCACCAGTTTCACACAAGTCTGCAACTGTGTTGTTTTCTTCTGAAAAAGTGGGCATTGTGCAGCTCATAGGTAGACATTAAAACCTCTAAAAATACTTAATCACTATAGCATCTCACAACAGCCGAAGACAGAAAGGAAGATTAAACAGACAGACACACGCACACCACCTGAACTTGTTGCAAAAGCAGCTGATGAGAGAAATAATCATACAAACACTCACCTGAGTTTGTCGTCCATGCAGGTAGTGAGTACTCGGTTTCCAGTGTCTGGGGAGAAGTAGGCATAGGACACACTGCGGGAATGCCCATTCAGAGCCGACACAGGCTTGCTGGACCGCTTGTTTAGGTTCCGCACATCATAGATGTGAGCCCCACTGTAAACACAAAACAATACACTATAACCAAATCACTACAATGTCACACCAAAAGAACACAGGTACTACTAGTTCATATTCTAGTTGAATCTGTTCCATGTTGTTTCTTTAGATATTGGAGTGAGTCTTCAGAACTCAATCAACACTCGTCCGCTACACAAATGAAAGGGAATAATCCTATTCATATGTAATGCCAAGAGTGACTATGTACAATGTAGTGCATATATATTGCACTGAATGTTTTGTCATAGAAAACCAAAAGGCTAAGAAAACACGTACAAATAATAGGCACTGTAATGAATTCAGTTAAGGTCACCTGCTGTCAGTCACCACAAAATACTGCCTCTGCATAGGGTGGACATGAACACAGCGCAAAGTCTTTGGGTCCAGAGTGTGGAGAGATTCATGGGATATCCTGTGAAAACACACGTGTGCAGACAAACACAACGGGTTTTAATCTACTAATGTGGGAGAGAAGACCAATTTGAGGTGTAAACGCCATAAACCCGTAAACTCATACCCTGGGGTCCGTGTGTCGACGATGGCAACATCTCCTCTTGCGTCTCCAATGAGCAGAGTAGTGCAGTCATGTGACAGGAAGTCAAAGCCCTTCAGCCCTTCATCAGAGCGGTAGACCTAAAGCCAAAGAGGAAATAAGAAAAGTGGGTCATCTAAACAATAATCACTTTTTCTAATATCAATCCATAGCATGACATTTGAAAATCAAATGATAGAATTTTATCAAAAGATAATTATAAGTGTTACCCTTTCACAAAATACTTTCACTATCATCTCCCTGATTCAATTGCATGCCATTCAATTTCAAACTATCTAAGCAGCTCAAACCTCTTCAAACACAGCTCGTTCTATGTCTCCTGCCCGTGCTGCGCCATCGTAACTAGTGGTAATCAGGGTCGAAGGTCGTGACCTGGAGAAGGTCATACAGGTGATCGGCCTAGTGTGAGGTTCGAACAGCAGAACTCCATTGTCTCCCCAACTGGCGTCCTTGAAAGAGAAAGTCAGACAAATAAAAACAAACAAAGTCCTGTTAACATACCTTCAAGTAGCACTGCGTGTGTGTATGTCTGTGTGTATTTCAGGACATATGTGTGTATAGTATAAGTATATATACTCTTTTGATCCTGTGAGGGAAATTTGGTCTCTGCATTTATCCCAATCCGTGAATTAGTGAAACACACACAGCACACACTAATCCCGGCGCAGTGAGCTGCCTGCAACAACAGCGGCGCTCGGGGAGCAGTGAGGGGTTGGGTGCCTTGCTCAAGGGCACTTCAGCCGTGCCCTACTGGTCGGGGTTCGAACCGGCAACCCTCCGGTTACAAGTCCAAAGCGCTAACCAGTAGGCCACGGCTGCCCCCATAGATGCCTGTGCACAAGGAGTATGTCTGTCTATGTATTTCAGGGTGGGCCTTTAAGCATTGCTCTGGTTACATATGAGTGTCCCTCACCAGGTTCCAGATGCCCACTCGGCCCCACTTGTCCCCAGCGGCCATGAGCAGACTGCTGGCACACGGGTGGAACGCGGCAGAGAAGATGCGTTCCTTTACAACCTTCACCACTCGATCCTCATTTATACGCATCCTCTGCAGGCTTTCCTTGTACCTAACGCACACACACACAGACAGACACACACACACACAAAAAAATGAATGAAATGACTGCCTGGTATCATCTAATGATGTTGGCATAATCCCCAAGTGGTTACTGGGCTTTAACACCACAGTTATGTAAATATTTTGTCCTGACTTAATTCTTAGTTCTATATGTAAACCTACATCTTCAGGTCCACGGTCTTCTTCCTTTCATACTTCACAGGCTCCTAAGAAAACAGGATTGAATCAGGAATCAAATCGACTCAAAACAATAATGTGCATGTCCCAATGAAACAGTTATTAACAGACCCAAGCATAACACCAAATATAAACGATACAATGAAACTGTGTAACAGATCAGGCAACACACCTCAGTCCACAGATGGAGAAGACTCTCAGGCAGTGGACCGTCCTCCTCCAAATTCACTGGACACATTGGGACAGGCCCCTTCAGACTACGCACCACCTACAGAAATAAATATGAACATATCAACATGTGGATATGCATTTATGTGTGTTTATGATACATTTTCATGTGAGCATGATTATACGTATGATCTCACACCCAGAAGTAGTCGGCTGTCATTCAACTCTCACCTCCTCTTTCAGCTCAGGGGGGAGATTCACCACGTCCGTTGATTCTGCATCTTTGTTCTGTAGACGCAATGATTTCCTTGCAGGAAGGACCTCTTTCACAACCTTTTCCCTGCAAAGGAAAAATATGACCATGAGATGATTGTAGTTTTTTTTCTAATCCTCGTTGGACATGGACATTCTGCAAAGCTATATCTTAACCTTGAACAGTTTAACTTAAAGCTGATGTCTTGTTAGCCCATGTTCAAACCATGACTAACACATATTGTCCAACACTCCAACACTATGCTCCATCACATGTCACATGCAGTCACAGTCTTCACCAACAAAATCTAAATGATCATGGCAATTAGAACATGGTTTACATTATACAGTTCTTTCATTCACTTTTTCGACACTTTCATTCTAAGTGAAATTACACTACAGCAATACAAGTACTGTATAAATCATTATCTATTGTTAGGCATTTGACTGAAAATATATAATGGAAATATATAACAGCTGAGCACTGACTGACTTGACTCACTGGTCACATATACTACAGTCATACCAGTATGCCCACTCTTTTGAGGGAGATATAGGAACATCTTACTTCTTTAGGCCTAACTGAGAAGGCTTCTTTGGTTTCAGCATCTCAGCTACCTGTGCAGGGGAGAGAGGTTAGTCATTTTATGTAGCCCATGACAAACTGCCAGTTTTGTTTACGTTCTAATGGGGAATATGACATAGGCTAAAGAGTTATGAGGGAAATATGTATTAAATGCATTACACTTCTAAATGAACTGTAGAGACTTTCATATGATTGAAAGTGGCATGCTTACCTGTGGTAGGTTCAGGGATGAAAGGAAGGCTTGGTTCTGTCGAATGGTCTCAAGCCGTTCCAACTCATACTCCGATAGACCCTGAAAAGAATTCAACATCAACACGGGGTCATTAAATGAGACACCATACCATAAAGACACATTCTGTACATTCTCTGCAAGTAAGATTACATCACTTAGTTATGTGTATGATAGTGTCACTTACGATCTGCTCCGTTTCTTTAGGATCACTGACGGATTCTTTACGCTCATCTCTCTGTAACACAGAATCACATGTTTTCACAAGTACAGGCACACGAATTTGTTACGCCTTTACACAGCACTATTGTACACACAACTCCACCTACCGTTCTTTTGGTACCGCGCTTTGGATTTGTAGCAATGTCGTTGTATCTGAGACGTTTTGGGTTCAGTATGGTTCGAGCTGACCGCCGTACAATTTCGGAAGTTCCATCAGGTTGTGTTCGGTCAGGATCCTGAGGGGTCACCTCCTACAGCGAGAGAGGAGATTTTAGGAATTTCATGGCAGGAAGTTTATCAGCATGATATCTGTGTATTAAAGCGACGAATTCAAATGCCACAAACAAATTAGCTAAAACATTGAAGTCGACGACGCCATCAACTAGGCTAATTCATAGCCAAACCAGTGTTTCCCACAGAATTGAATTCTATTTGTGGTGGTAGGTTTGCAGAATTAACTCGAATGCAACAGTTTTTAACAAATTAGTGCAGTGCGCCGGTTATGATTCTAACCAGATTTAAGCACAATTTAGTACAACCAACAGTGTTTCCCACAGAATTGAATTCTATTTGTGGTGGTATGCAGAATTAACTCGAATGCAACAGATTTTAACAAATTAGTGCAGCACGGTTATGATTCTAACCAGATTCAAGCACAATTTAATACAACCAGGAAAATCATAGTGTGGTGGTCAATGCTGATATTGTGGTGGGCCGCCACAAATAAGTCAATGTATGGGAAACACTGCAAACGTTACTAGTGCTAGCCTACAGTACATGTTAACTCAGAGAATTAGATCACATCACAACCATACCTGCATTAAGTGCATTTTCACAAAACAGTCGAATTTGTCTTCGGCAGAGGTGTCGTTGTTCATAGTTTAATATAAGCTGTCTTGGAGTTCGTGTCAAGTTAAGCTTTCTTCAACTCGTGGAACTACACAGTGACAACAACATTCCTTCAATGCCTCGTGAAAAATCTCCCGCCTCAGAGTTGTTTGGTAATGGGCCCCTCCCACTGGGTTGCGCAACACATACAAACCCACTGATTGGTTGGTTCAATCAGTGAATGAAGTTCTGCCCCTGTGTGTGTCTGTCTAGCTCTAGTGTGTGGAAAATAGTTAATGCATTATTATCTATAGTTTTTACCCTTATTGCGATCATTGTTTTGCTATTATCCACCATATTGATGTGTTATTCACTTGCAGTTCTGTTGTTTTGGGTGGTATCCGTAGATCCTGATAGGACTTGTTAAAAGGCTGGGACTAGTCTCACTAGCAGGCACTAGTCTCTGGATCAGAGACCTGAAACACTTGTGGAAATAAAACGTTTTGCTCCTATGTCTGTCAACTAGATAATTGTCTAGACTATACCTAAACTGAAAAAGTGAAACTTTTCATCAACATAATTAGGCCTTAATTGCCTACATCCTGTTATGTTATTGTGTTAATATTCTTGTTATTAGATCATGTGGACGTATAGCTAATGATGACTATCATAAACTGTCCAATCCTGTCTTGCATTATCTAGGAAGGCGGGCTACAGTCGCTTTCTAACTCCACTCTTCAAGCGCTCAAGGCTATTCAATAAAGCCTATGATAAACCCCATAACCCCCATAACTGACTGGCCTACTTTGTGTTCATTATTACATTACATTACATTTAGCAGACACTTCTTGACCAAAGTGACTTACATATGTCAGCTATATTACAAGGGATCACATTGTCCCCGGAGCAACTTGGGGTTAAGTGCCTTGCTCAAGGGCACAACGGTGGAAGCCGGGAATTGAACCGACAACTTTCAGGCTACTGCACGCTAGCCCAGCTCCTTAACCACTACACTACCACCGCCCCAAGTTGCAGAGTTTCACAGAACAGAGGGCTCGTCCGGGATATGAACCCGGGACCTCTCGCACCCTAAGCGAGAATCATACCCCAAGACCAACGAGCCTGGGCCTGGTGTTCCTTTAATATATTTTGTTGGCTTATTTACCTAGTACAGCACTGCACTGTTCACTATTATCTGAAACAAAACATGAATAGGAATAGACATTGAACTTTAGACAGTCTAGTCCCAACAGGTACATATCTTTCAGGTTTGAATTGTGATATTAAACATAAAGAACACTGCATATAGCCATACATCTCACAATGCCTGATTTTTAGACTAAGCAAATAGTAAAATGTCAAGACATGGTCACTCACAGCACATTGATGCCCCCTTGATTGCTGAAGCCTTTTTTTAAACAAAATAAAAAATAATTCTGTGGTTTGCTTAACCTGCATCTTACAGAAGCGACTTCCTGCTTGTGAGAAGAAGAGATAGGCATGCAGTGTTTGACCACTTCCTTTTTGATGTCTGGATGTGTGATGCTTAATTGGGGGGTGGGGGGTAGGGGGTGTCCGGTTTACAATGAGGCCTTCATTGTATCTTCAAAAATCTATGATGGGTCATGGGAGCTTTATAAATCACACTTTTTTCTTTGATCTAACTTTAATCAAAATCTCAATTCCTCTTAGAAACTAAGATTCAATAATGGCCTCTGGAAAATGGATGTAACTGTAGGCCTATATTCAACCGGTTGCATTCAAGGCAATTGTGGTGTTGAGGACTGCTTGTCTTTTCCGCAAACTGAAAAGACCCCAATTGATGCCTCAGCCCTGCTTGTGGTGAAGAAACAGGCCAGCTAACCCGGAACAAGCAACAGCCTCCTCGATCAAGAAAAGATGGTAATCTACAACGTTTTTCTGATGATGCCACTGATCAAAGTCTTCAGCCTTTTATTATTAGGTAAGAGGTCTCAGTAGGTGTAGAAATGGTCATCTGTTGATTTTTGTTGTAAAAGCACTCAATATTCAAAGTCAAAGATGCTTATTTGTTATGGTCGTATACGGACAAGACCTTGCTGACAATGGTCTTTCCTACAACATGGCATACATTTTTTCAAGAGAAAAAGAAAGCATTTTTATTAAATGGTATGACATTTTGATGAACAAATATTTTTTGTCTTCATTAGTTCCTCTTTGAGGCATTTGATTTATATGACATAAAGCCTAAATGTTTTTAATAATTTGGTTAAATCTATAAGTAAATCATTGCACTTAAAATGTTGCCTTAATCATTCATTACAGTTGTGTGTTTTTTATGTTTCTGAATGTGAATCCCTTTCCATGCCGATTATTTTTATATCTACGTATGTGTTTCTGTAATGTCGCAGTGGAATTGATTGATGATTAATAAGTCCACAAATAATACCTGTGATTGATCAGACTCACTTTTTGATGTTCTCTGGTTTGTCTTTAATTCTAGTCACAGGAATGGACACTAAAGTCCACCAATCTCCTTCCACTCTTAAACTCACAGAGGGAGAGTCTGCACAGATCCAGTGCTGTTTGGATCTCAGTGAATTAGCCATTATAAAAATTACTTGGTGGCGAAATGGGCAGAAAATCTATGGCCAGCCAGTCAAAGAAACCTGTCCTATCCTGATCATTGAAAGTGTCCAGACAAAGGATTCTGGCTTGTATGTCTGTATTGTGTACTTTGAGATACCTAGACTGCGCATAGAGAATGGAACTGGAACACAGCTGATTGTCACTCCTTTGAAAAGGGAAGATAAACATGGAGAATCCTCTGACAAATATGGTGAGAGATTAAAAAAACATGCATTACATTTCTTTCAACTCTCTTGGATTGTCCAAAGGTACAATAATGTTTTTCTTCTTATGGACAGCCTTGTTTTTGTTGTTTTGTTGATGTCAACCAGTAAAGTCACCTAAAGTCTGTCGACAAACTTTGTTATTCAACAGGTGGAGAGCACGGATCTAATGATGCTGCTACTGGTGAAAGCGGGGCTGCCGTGTCAGAAATTGTCCAAGAGGATGTAATCGTTTTTGTCCTGCGGTGCCTGCCTTTTGTCACATTGCTGATGGCCTCATGTTACCTGAGCAGAGATGGGAAGAAAGGGAAATCTAAAGGTATAACCCATTACATCTTAATGTCATAATCTTTTGTGTAGATTTAGGAACAAGTGGTCTTGAATGTTAAACATAATCTATGAGCTTGCATGTATGTTGCCATGTCTGCCATGTGTAATGATGAACATAGAAAGAGGTAGAGTAAGTCCAAGGGCTGCTTGTAAATAATAACCAGTATGGGAGTTTACAATTGACTCTTTAGATTATCTTTATAAAACATGATCATTCTTGTGATTATCATTATAAGTCACACATTGATTCTCTATGACAGATGAAAGGGATACAGAAAATAGTGTGTGAGCTTGCCTGTGTCTTAGTCCAACAGGTAAAACGCACTACCACTCACGTCCAGGAGGAGGCAGCAGAGGAGAGTGTGGGAAAGCAGGATGAAGGTGAGGCTGATGAAGGAGAAGAAAACAGGATGGAGAGGATGGAGAGAGGGATCTGCCAAGAGGAAGAGGATACAGGGGCTGAAAAGGAGGAAGAGGAAAGAGGGACTAAAATAGAAGAAGAGAGAGGGGCTGCAATTGAGGAAAAGGAGAGAAGGGCTGAAAAAGAGGAAGGGGCTGCAATTGAGGAAGAGGAGGCAGAGGCTGAAAAAGAGAAAGAGGACACACAAGCTGAAAAAGAGAAAGAGGAGAGAAGGTCTAAAATAGAGGAAGAGGATACAAGAAATGAAAAAGAGAAAGAGGAGGCAAGGCTAAAATAGAAGAGGCAACAGGGGCTGAAATAGAAGATGAGGAGAGAGGGGCTGAAAAGGAGGAAGAGAGAGGCGCTGAATGAGAGCAATGTGTGGAGGGAGGGAATGGAGTGGATCAGAGGAGAGGATGGCTTGGATGTGACGGGGCTAAGTTGTCCCAGCAGTGCAGTCCAACACAACGCAGGTCACACGGAGGAAGTCTGCTCCCCCGCTGTGACTGAAATACTGCCACTGGAAGAGCACGATGGGCAGCAGCATCAGGATGTAGAAACCTTGTGAGGATTAGGCTCCTTTAGAACAGCTTTGTTACAGGTCATATGCTTTCATTAATATGTATTTCACCACACTGCACTGTTGAGACATAATTAACATGTGTGTATATACTTGTTAAATGTTTTACCTAATATAAACAGTGCCATTGTTGTACCCATTTTATCTTAATTGTTTATGGAATGTATTGATTATGAAGACTAGATCATTTAAGGCCTAATTTTAGGTTTGTTAATTCATTGCTTTCATCAACAAGTCATTAAAGCCTAATCTGGACTGAGTAATCACCTGACTCCTGTTTGCATTATTTTATCTAAGCCAGCCCTCAAGTCTATTTAAACATAATAGATATAGTATATTGTGAATTCCAAAAAAACTTTTGGTTATTTATAGGATATGCTTGTGCATTTGTGTATGAGGCAAATGTTTGATGGAAAATTAACCTCTTAAACTACCTTTACCACCAGTGTCTCTCATGATTGTCCACAATGATTCCACCTTGAAAGACATACGTAAAGATGTATTCAAAGACTCAATCTAATTTCTTCCACCACACATGTTAAAAACCACAGGCTTTATTAGCAGCAATACACGAATCTGGTGTTTTAGCTACGTAGATGTCCAAAGTTGCTAGACAAGTTTTTCATGACCATCTGAATGTTCTACAAACACAGTAATTCTTTCTTTATTCCCTGTTCCCCATTAATTCTTATTTTGTAGATTGCTGGCCATAAAATTGAAGTTAATCAAAACTTTTCAACTGGCAAAACTGATAATAATAAACCCTCCAACATCAAAAGGCTAGTAGTGTTACATTGTACAATTTGTGTTGTTGGCCTAACAACACAGTCAGTACAAATGGGAATATGTGAATACCAGAGCACTGCTAAAACCCCATTGTAGTTTGGCTAAACACACTCACACATATAACACACAAAAACAGTCATACAGCAGCCTGACTCCTTGACTAAAAAAAGTGCAAACATACTGTGGCACATAAAAAACATCAGTATGGTAACATTGTTTTACATTCTAATCTTGTAGGTACGATTTGTATCTGAGAACTTCAGTGTGGCGAGTTCCCTTTGTTGTGAATTCCCTTTGCTGCAGAATAGGTCCTCTGTGCGTGCACATCGCCTTGAACGCCCTCGTCAACACTGTAAGGAGAGGAGCCTGTTCACACCAGTGGCAGCGGGTAGGAGGAACAGGCTGCAAGACCACACATGTTCCGCCCTCGCTCTATAAGGAAGTACCTGAGACAAGAACGAACCAGCACAAAGACAGAAGCACAGTTAAGATGGTGTGAGAGTGTGAAACAAGTCTTATGAAAACTGCTTTCATACAGACATACCTGCATTAATCAAAACAAGAGGAGCTATGCAGGAGTCATGTACCATAAGTGCAGGAAATCTAACATCTATTATAAATAAAGTGATGTTGGTGTCTTTTTTAATCATTTTAATTTTAATAGTAGGTTTGTGGGCCAGGAGGCACGTCAGTGTAGTGACTTGAAGAGTTGTTTCTGTTGTGTACCAATTAAGCACAAATGATTCATTACCCATCTCTGCCCCAGGAGGTTCCCCAGGAGTTCTTGACAATCCAGTACAGGGTTCCGTCCTGTTCCCCGTAGCCCACAGCAAGCACTGCGTGATTCACCGTTTCTGTGGTGTTCTTACACTTTGTGCTGTGTGATGGAAGACCAAAACCCCATATCAACCCCTATATCAACACCTCTACTGGTTGAAATTCATGACCTGAGAGATATATCACATCAGAGGTATTGTAATTGAGTACTGAGTATGGGGATACTTTGTGTGCATGTGTGTGTTTGTTCGTCAGTCAGTAAGACTGAGTGTGAGTGAGTGTGTGTGTGTGTGTGTTTTCCCAAGTGCATGAGATGTGCTTTATGCTCAGTTTTTAAGAGTGTAGTGGTGAGATAGAGAGAGAGAGACAGAGAGAGAGAGAAAGAGAGAGAGTGGTTGTACAGTCTGTTTGTAGTTTGTGGCTCATACCTGCTGTATATGCCATCTTTGTAGTGCACAAAATCAGCCGTCACTTCATAGGCAAAGCTGACTGGATTCAACCTGGCCACAGCATCTAACATTCCCATTTCATCATACTAGACATACAAGCACAAACATAAACAAAAACACACATATTGTATAAACACACACACACACACACACACATATATATATATATATAACATTGAATTAGATCCAGTCTAATGACATGATACGGTGGGGTGGTAGGAGCGTTGTGGCTAAGGAGCTAGGCTAGCATGCAGTAGCCAGAAAAGTTGTGGGTTCAATACCTGACTTTCACTATTGTGTCCTTGAGCAAGGTACTTAACTCTGAGTTGCTCTGAGGACAATGTCCCTTGTAATGCAATTGATATGTAAGTTGCTTTGGATAGTGTAAATGCATTGTGTGTGTGTGTGTGCGTGCGTGTGTAGGAATGTGTAGGTGTTTACCACAGTAATGCCAGATAAGGATGTGTAAAAGCATACCAGTGGTTGCTAACTTTCTACTAGAGCTATATGATTATATTCAATCTGATTCAACATCCTGATTTAAGTAATTCATTTACAGTGATTTTCTGTGTATTAGCCGCATTGTGTACAAACCGCAGGACAGTGTTTTATGCAAATTAACAAAAAAAAAAACATGTATTAACCACACCTGTGTATTAACCGCAGTTCCCAATAGCCCAATATGAATCAGAATCAGATCGTGCTTTACTCATAACTCATTGAGTGCCAAAAACGTAATATTGCGTTTTTAGCTTTTTTTTTTTTTAATTACGAAACTAGTCACTCTAACACACCTTATATGTGATTTTGGGAACTCTGTGATTCAATGGAAATGAAATATATGACGATCGAAAACTCATGAAAACGCACAATCTGGACATTTTATCTGGACATTTAATCTTAAAACTCTGCTTTTGATGGTTGCCGCTTTGGGTTGAATCAGTGACACATGCACGTCAGGTCAAAACCAGGCCATTTTCGTGGGTTTATCACTAAGGGTGCAGTCTCGCCAGGTCTCGCTAGGTCACTTCCCGGAAACTTTACAGGCAACACTTCATATTTCATCAAAGACGCTACATCTCCATTTCTAGAAATAAAACAGGGATTTTGATGAAAACTAGCCACTGTTTAGTTTGGGATTTCTTAGGAACAGAGGCATGTAGAAATAAACGGTTTGTACCCACTGAGAGCTTAAAGTCTCACCTTTCAAACAAGCTATAGTATGTGTCCATAGCTATAACATAGAATACTCTGTGGCAACAATGATCAAGATTGCTGGCACTCTGGGCCAAAGCTTCCGAAAACAGCGCTGCATTCAAAGTGATAAAGAAGAATGAAGAAAACAAATGTATTCCCATGTATATCCCATCCCTGTGTATTAGCCTCATACCTGAAGAAATGTTACAAACTAAATGTATAAACCTTGGTTAATAGTCAGAAAATTACAATATCCATTTAAAAAACAATACTGCGAAGGTTTATTCCCTAAACCTGACATTCTGCTCAAGTTCACTCAAAATAGCAAAAACATTTTTATTTTTAAGCCAGGAGAGGGCAGCAGAGGCCTTGAAAGCACTTACTCTGGTTATGTTAACAACATCCTTGACATATGCTGCAGCCTGTTCAGGCTGGAACTCACAGGTGCTGTCCTTCAAATAAAAGACAAAACGCCAAGAGAAGCAAAGGGAAGAGAAAGGAGAAGAAGAGAAGAGAAGTTTATCTGTTTATCTGTTATCTGAAGGCTGTTTACCTTGCTTTGAGCTAAAACGTGAATATATCAAAACAAACACACAAGTTTGTTTTCTTCAACATCATGAATGACTATGATGATGACTAACAGACATACTCACGTGTCCCTTATATGGGTAGCCATCTTCTGTCATTAGGCCACCCCTGTATTTGATATACTCAAATGCCTGACTTGGTAGTCCTCTGGAACAGAAATTACACTTGTACTTCATACATACACACTACATATACAGAAGACTGAATGTTGAACATGCACATTCAGCAGAACACAAACTAACACATAACTTCATTGCATGAGTGGAGTTGAACCTCTGACATGAAAACCGATTACAGTTTTAAATGAACACTAATTGCATGGTCCCTATCTTTGGCCGCAGGAGTTTAGGAGGTGAAGTTACCCAAAACCCTGAGTATTGCTACACACAATCATGCTCACTTCCTTCCCACTGTGCACTACTGAGCAAACAAACATTTTAATCTTGACTAGTGTACACCAATGCAGACTACTAAGGATAGACTTACCCAAAGCAGCCATGATTGTTGAAGTCCTGGGCACAGTCTATCAGCTGCTGTTCTGACTGCACAAAAAAACACATGCCACATGTAAGGTATGTGTGCCTACTTGCGCCTGTGAAATGTCTGGGTGGGAGTCTGTGTCTATAGCTGCTTTCAGACACATCCTCTGCAGTATGTGGACCTTTGTCAAATGGAGGTCCGACCCTTCGAGTGATTCAGATATCATGCTACCATGGAGACATTATGCGGCCATATGTATGAACGACACCGACGCACATTAACAGAATCTCTGTGTGGTTGAACAGGTTGAACGTGGTTGAACACACACATGAACAGAATCTCTGCATGTTCTTCGCTTCGTTCAGACACAAGGTCATTTACATAATGTCCGTCTTAAATACTAGGAGGGGAGTAATGTAACAGCTAAGTTCGAAATTCCAAATGGCCGGTTATGTTGTACCGATATACGGCCCAACCGCTTGGCATCCGCAGAACATGCGGACTTACATGTAGGTCTGAAAGCAGCTTATGTGTGTGTGTGTGTTTTACCAGCTCCAAGAGTTTCCCTGTGGCAATGGCTGTGACGGACTCAAGGCAGCCAGTGGTGGAGAAGGTCCAACAGCTCCCACAGTGACCCTATAGGTGTTTCACACACACACACACACACACACACACACACACACACACACACACACACAGATTTAACAGTCTTATAACTTCATAACATTCATACTTAATTCATACTTAAAGTGTAGCATGATCACAACAGCTCCCACAGTGACCCTATAGGTGTTTCTCACACACACACACACACACACACACACACACACACACACAGATTTAACAGTCTTATAACTTCATAACATTCATACTTAAAGTGTAGCATGATCACAACAGCTCCCACAGTGACCCTATAGGTGTTTCTCTCACACACACACACACACACACACACACACACACACACACACACACACAGATTTAACAGTCTTATAACTTCATAACATTCATACTTAATTCAAACTTGAAGTGTAGCATGATCACACCAGACACACACACTGGCATGTTATTGCATCTATATAAGAACCATCCCACACCTGGGTTTTCACTGGAGTGACGTAATCTCCTCTGGTCCTCCAGTCCACGTAATCTGGATAGGGCCCTGCTTGGCGAGGGTGGCCCCCTGTAGTAGCAGAGCAGTTCTGAGGACACAGGGAAGGGACAGAGCAGCTAACATTGTAGTTATTGCTGGAGAGACAAGCCAGTGGTGGATATGGATAAGCCACAGGCATTAAAATCAGGTGTCATTTAAAGGCGCAGTCAGCGATTGCGTAGGAAGTATTGTTAGTTTATGTTTATATTTAAAGTTATTAGCAGACACTTTTGTCCAAAACAAAATACATTATATTTTAACCAAGGACCAAACAATACACACCACACAGGTAGCTCACCCCTCCCTTCAGTATTCCCAGAGAAACTCCACACAGGGTTTCGGGTTTGTTTGGTGGACAGTCTGTCCCTACTTTGTTTCCAGTTTTCAGAGCCTGTGCTGGCTACAAAGACCGGGTTTTTGGGCAGCTAGTGGTCATAAGGAGATGATTGCTGAATGTGACAAAAATGGACTTGAAATCGTGTATGTTCGCTGACTGTGCCTTTAATGAAGCTGGTGCAAATGTACTAACTTATCAACAAGCGAACACTTAACACATATTTCAATGGGTAACAAGAGGCTAACATGGTCTGATCATGTTAACTTATTGATGGAAAAATTAAGTCCACGTTTATATTGTATGAGGAAGTTTCAGTCTTTTAAGGTAAATACTGATGTGGTGAGAATGTTTTTATGTCAGTGATATGTAGTGTTTGGAGTTACTGTGTGGTGGGTTGTAGTGGGAATGCTGGGGCAACTGAGAAGGCCAGGATTGACAGAGTGACTAAAAGGGTTGGAAAAATAGTGGGGGAGTTAAATACAGTGGATAAAAGTAAGGACCGCCTGGCAAAAATGAAACAGAAAATAACGAGGGACCATGGTCACCCCTCTTCATGGTAATTTGACTGATAGGGTTATGGAACGTAGTGGTAGACTATGACGCGAACTATGCGGTATGCTCTCTCTTTTATACCTCGATCAGACAGCACAACAAGCACTTTAAATGTACATTTCTATCATTTCTGTATTGTATTTATGGTCTATTTGTATTGTGTTTATGCTCTTTTTTGTACTGTATTTGTGATAATTTATTTGCACCCTCTTATAGAGGCTGATGTATATATTTATGCAACTGTTTTTATAGGCATTAAGGTGGGTATGAGCACTGCAATTTCCATCTGGATGAAATAAACTTGACTTGACTTGAGGTATATAACATAACAACAAATACATCCAACAAATAGCCCAAAGTAACTGTTCCTCTGGAGAGAACAAATATGTATCTCAGTGTGAACAAAGGCCAAGGCCTATTGTACCTCACATGAACAATTTGAGTGGATTTTGAAAGGAGAATTCAAACCTGAGGCTCGTGAAGGAGGAAGGCCTTTTTGAACTCTGCAAAGGTCAAATCTGAGAACTGATTCAGCCCCACTATACAAATACAGCCAAGCAGCAGCACACACAAACACAGAGACAGAGAGAGAAATATCAGTTTTGATAAATCACCATCACCAACTTTTAACATTACACAATTCAGCTAGCGTCCTCATTCCTTACAGACACTTTAATATCACAAAAGTAAAATCATATGAGAATTTTTATTAAAGTTGATTTGAGTATCTGAATAACCCATCACACTTGTTTACTTTTAGCAGAGTTATGGTATGACAGAACTTAAAAAGGCCCACACGTGTGATCAGTCATACTGGTATATGAGGGTCTGTCCGCGTTGTGTTCCAAGATCCTCCTCCTGTTTTGGGTGAAGATGTGCAGCCTGTGGTAGTATTCACGTAAGTCATACGTTTTCCCATTCTAAACAAACAAACAATCAAAATCACATAGCAAATGACTTATCCTAAATGAACAAAAATAAATAAATAACAGAGTTTACAACAAAGCGAGCCTACCTCGGCCATCCACGTTTTAAAATGAAATTCATCTGAAAGATAAAAAGGCATAGATGAAATTATTCTTCATAAAGAATTTCAGCAAGTTCAGCAAGTCGCCTGCAACAACCGCCAAACGACACCACATTCTGTGTTCATAGGCTAGATCGCCTTCTCCGGGCAGTGATGAATTGTGCTTGCTTTGCCCGATCCAACTGCTGCTTGGGTGGCTGGCAGACAGACAAAACGGGTTTTGTGCTATCAATCCCAGAACCGTTCACAAATAGCCTGACGCATTTGGTGAAGCGCCATTTGGGCTATAGCGAATGAACTAATGGCTTACCTTCAGGTGAAAATACAGGGTTTAAATAGGCAACGTGTAAGACTGACAATATGCCAGAAATGAGAATAAACATCGCCATTCTAGCCCACACTCTCCAAGTTGTGTTTGGTTGGTTACATCAGGATCGGTGATCTCCAGTTACATTTCGCAACGAGTGACTGTGTACATCACGTGACTCCGCTCTGAACGCGCGGTTGGTTGACACTTGCCTCAATGACCGCTGAAACATGACCACATCCATTCAATAATAATTTAAACTCGCTTTGATTTCATCGAAACATTTTGAGGAAAAACTTAGCTGTATGAGCCAGGGATCTGGTGTAGGTTAAGAAATTAAAAATAAAATGATAAAATGGTAGTAAGTCTTTATAATAATAACCATACACAAACATACAGTAAACCAAGACTGTAAAGATAATTAATTAATTAATTAATTAATTAATTAGGTGAAGGGTTTCAGACATACACAGAAAAGGTGCTGAATTCCTTGTATTATAGGGGATTTCCCACAGTGGCCGATCAACAGCCAAGCCTATTTCACATTACACAGCATGAAGTGAGATTCAACAAAGATGCAGTTCAGTGGCTTGTGGCAGTTCAGTTGCAAACACACAGCTTGGGAAGTCATGCTGTCTCTCCCTGTCTCTCCCTTGATGCGCATCATTGTAAGTAAACTCTGTTCCTGAATTTTCATACTATTGGTCTGACTGGGTTTCTATTCATCTGTGGTATCAAAATTACCATCACAGTACAACATGTACTGCCACAGAGGCCAATCCAAGCCTCTAAATTTACACAACAGGAAAGATCAGAATCTCATATCTAATATGACTGCCACAGTGCTGTGCAAAAAATAAATAAATCACACTTCTCAACCTTTCTTCACCCCTACTCCTACAACTCCTTCTAAACTACAACTCTTACATGCTCTCCCTCTTGGTTGGTCAATGATGAAGTTGAATGATGAAGTATGTACACGTAGGTTTCATGAGTTATTCAAAATCTGTGTTCCACAACCATACTCATCGTCATATTCTCTAAAAGGTCACAAACCTTTGTGCCATATAAGTCTGCAACAGTGGACAAAGTGGCAGCAACTGAAAATATACTTTGGTGACCAAATATTTGTCTGGATATTGCACAAGTACATTTCTGCCATTTTGCAGTGGTCACACATATCGCTGTGTATGTCTAGTCTAGATTTTTTCAGTGTGTGTGTGTGTCCTCATCCAGCTTATATTAACTTTCACATTCTCCTTGATTGTGCATTATAAGTAAAAGGAGAACTCCAGTGTTCCAGTAATTTTTAACATAGAGCGTTTCCTATATGCCATGAGCACTAGGCCTAGACCACAGCCTGCAAACATGTAGCCTAATTAACATTAAACTGGATTCGATTCTGCAATATCAACACTGGTACATGTACTGGCATCTATAGATGTAGTGGTTAAGGAGCTGGGCTAGCATTCAGTAGCCTGTAAAATTGTGGGTTCAATTCCCGGCTTCCACCGTTGTGCCTTGAGCAAGGCACTTAACACCAAGTTGCTCCGGGACAATGGCCATTGTAATATTACTGACATATGTAAGTCGCTCTCGATAAAATCGTCTGTTAAATGAATAAATGAAAATGTAAATGATAGTTTAGATAGATAATTGCAGAATGTGTAGTTTACAAATGTCCCAGATCTCACTGTAATCTGTTGCAGCTTTGGTGGGCTAGGTCTAGTGTACAGCTCTATAATACTGTCATCTTTACAGAGGGACCCCTTCAGTGGAGCATTCATTTTGGAGATGGAAAGCCCAAGTCAACGGAGTAACAACTCAGAGGATCTTCGAACCAAACTTCAACACACAGGAAGAGTGGATAGAATATTTTAAGGTAAGACTTGATGCTACTAAGTTCAGCAATAAGAGTATGAAAAATGTAGACAATGGACCTGATATTTTCAAAGTGCTACTGACAAGTAAACTTTGACAGTTTATATAAATAAAGTAGGCTACAATTAGCAGATGAGAACGTCTGGACATGGTAGTGGGATTATAGTACTGAATTAAGAGCAGATATATCATACAATATCTCTTCTCAACTTTTTTGGGGTCGATCTGGTTCTTGGGTCGGAGTTAGTATTACTTTTTAACATTGTATACTTTTTACATGACCTCCCACTGCCCTTTTTTTTTTGTTTTTATCTTGATGTGTGTTTTTATTAGCCTAGAAATCCAGACGCACCCTAGCAGCAACTCTGCAGCTAGGCAGCAACTCTCCATTGGCTTGCGAGCTGGAAAAATTAAACTTTGATAGGGTCAATCACATTGTGTATAGAGACGTTAGGCGGGCTTAACATAATGATTGATGGCAGAGTTGCAACGGTTTGCCTTGAATTCCCTGCTACTTGAAAACAAAGAAGATGGATGTTGCTGTTGGCGAACAACGTGACACGAGTTAAGCTTTTTTTTAAGTTGGCAAAAGTTTAAACTAGCCAACTAGCTAGCTCCGCTGGTGGGAAAACGCATGGGACAGTGCTGTCCTATTGTGTGCAGAGGGAATTTGAAAGACAACCGATTATCCCACCCCTCCGACTGAGCACTGCCAACGGTGAGTGCCCAGACCCTACATTTTAATTCTTTTAGTTCACTTCATGACACCCATGGATACATACAGTTTATGGAACACACACACACACACACACACACACACACACACACACACACACACACATATGCACATACAGGCTATGGATAACTCCCATTATTGGACCTTTGTTCAGATCAGAAGATTCAGTTGAGCTATGCACAAGAACACAGATCAGAGACACTAGTGTGTTTGTTTATGCGAATAAGAGAGTGAGCATGGAGCTCTGTACTTCCAAACACACTTGAAACAATGGTTGGGCCGAATATGAAAACATCCTGGTGGTGTCCTTTGGATTCGTATGTCTTTTTACAGCATACAGAGGCTAACAGAACCTGCAAGTAGACCCTGGCACATTTTTAACAAAATGACGTTATGCATGAATAACATGGACTACAAAACTTGCAGGTAAATCGGAATACTTCTGAATTTCATCTAAATCTCATTGAAGAGTAAAAGAAACTTTACACATGACGATGAAAGCTTTTTAGAAAAGAGCAAACCCTTTGTGGTACATTCTGATCCGAAAATGACTTTTTAATTACAGTAAATGGTTAGTATATTTTATTATTTTATTCCGATTCAAACAGAAGAAATAACTAGTTATCATTGGTCATGTGAATTATACAGACAAACTTTAGTTATATCTCCTTTTTAAATAGACCTGCTTAAGATCAACCTGGGCTTTGTAAAATGGCTAAAACATTCATATCATGACTAGGTAACACACAAACACACACACATACACTATACTGAGGTCACCCACCCACACACACACACGCACAAACCACACTGAGCAAACTCTACTCGAACCAAACTTCAACACACAGGAAGAGTGGATAGAATATTTTAAGGTAAGACTTGATGCTACTAAGTTCAGCAATAAGAGTATGAAAAATGTAGACAATGGACCTGATATTTTCAAAGTGCTACTGACAAGTAAACTTTGACAGTTTATATAAATAAAGTAGGCTACAATTAGCAGATGAGAACGTCTGGACATGGTAGTGGGATTATAGTATACTGAATTAAAAGAGCAGATATATCATACAATATCTCTTCTCAACTTCTTTGGGGTCGATCTGGTTCTTGGGTCGGAGTTAGTATTACTTTTTAACATTGTATACTTTTTACATGACCTCCCACTGCCCTTTGTTTTGTTTTTATCTTGATGTGTGTTTTTATTAGCCTAGAAATCCAGACGCACCCTAGCAGCAACTCTGCAGCTAGGCAGCAACTCTCCATTGGCTTGCGAGCTGGAAAAATTAAACTTTGATAGGGTCAATCACATTGTGTATAGAGACGTTAGGCGGGCTTAACATAATGATTGATGGCAGAGTCGCAACGGTTTGCCTTGAATTCCCTGCTACTTGAAAACAAAGAAGATGGATGTTGCTGTTGGCGAACAACGTGACACGAGTTAAGCTTTTTTTTAAGTTGGCAAAAGTTTAAACTAGCCAACTAGCTAGCTCCGCTGGTGGGAAAACGCATGGGACAATCACCAACACACACACACACACACACACACACACACAAACACAAACACAGGTCTGTAAATATGCTCATGGGGATTAGAGGCTTCGCTGCTAGACCTCAAAACACTACTCGTGATCCTCCCCACTTCATCCCCCCTGCCGCTCAGGTGCATAGTGCAGCCACTTCTTCACTGCCTCACTGAAGCTGTGTTCTGTCAGTTTCTTGTCATATTGACATGCTGCTACTATAAGGACATAAAACAGATTGAAGAGAGAAGAAATAAGCGTACTCCTGAAATGATTCCACATTATAAAATGTTCCAAGCCTCTCACTGAATACTGCAAAAGGCTGACAAAATTGTGTCTATTTTCCAATTTACAGTAATGGCAAGGTAACATATACAACTCCATTGGTTATCAAATAAAATGGTGTTGAATGGTGTTGTCATCGTGAGAAGCAGGATCAGTTTACATCCTGCATCCCTAGCACAGAGGCAGGCTAACGAAACCCGGCTAGTGATTGTTGCAAATGTGTGTATAATGGCAGAGCCAGCGAAGAAGCAGCGAAAACCCTTGACGGAAGATGCAAAGAAAAGGAAAAGAGCTTCAGACCAAGCGAGGGCTCGCACACGTATCGACACGTACAGACGCTAGGGGGAGCTTTGTAGAGAAAAAGCACTCAGGCTTGCCTGGTGTCCCTTTAATGTATTGCTAAATTATGTATGTACTACAGTTTGATGGAGATGCTGTGAATGGAAACTGCTGCTGGTCGGTATGAGAACGACAGAATTGGGTGCAATGTAGACCAAATAGCGAAATGGCAGCCAAAGCTATCCTGATGAGGGAAAGGAAGTTTCTTTGCTTATGCCATCATCTGTTAGCATTAGCTGCCAGTTCACAAATTCGGTCTATTTTGTGCCAAATGCTGTCGTTCTTATATACCTATACTGACAGTACTCGGCAGCCTCAAAGAACAGGGATATGGGATGATTGACTCCTGATTTTTCCTTTAATACTCACACACTGACAGAGGCTGGCATGCAAGGCACTTGCACATCCTGCACAGTTAAAGGTTAGGATGCAAACTCACTCATCATGCATTCACACATCTTGCAGTCTTTGAAGCCTCTTCTTTCCCCCTTGCCTGCCCAATTGAAAAGGCAGGCTAGGTTGTTCGTCAAAGCTGCAGAGAGCATTCTTCGAATCATTACAGCTGAGGAACTCCCACCAACCAATGCCAGACAAGAGACCTTAACAGATTGGACAGAAAATTTAGTTTTAGTGATCAAGTGTACTTCATGCCAAATAGATTTTACATACAGTTAAAAGGATATTCCAGTCCCTCCAGGATTTTGCAGGCCTTTTACGACATTGTTGCAATCAATAATACCTGATTTTGCAGCAGGTTTTCTGGAAAGTTGTTGCAATAAAATTGTAGGTTTTGCAGGTGAAAATAAAAAAAAAAGAAAATGAATGCGAGGAGGGAGGGGGAGTCGTGAAGGTTGTTGCATAATCATCAATAGATTGCAATGAGTATCGTAAAAGCAATTCAAAATAACATTTGATAAATCGCAAACCCTACATTTTTCACTACCTAATAGGTGTGTAGATATTAACAACCCTAGATCCAGTTATTCCAGTTGCTAAGTTGCTTATGTCGCCATACAGGGGATCGGATAGTATGCTGACACGTCTTTTTATCATTTTCACCAGATCTTTGAACAAGGATCTCCCTTGGCTGACCCCTAGTAAACTGCTCAAGGTAGTATAGACAGTTACTGGCCTTCTCCTGCACTCCTTGTTCAAATGCTTTCATAAAAGATATTGCAGCGGATTTATATCAAATAAAGGAATATCTCTGGCTGGCAATGATGATATGAGTTGTTGTCGGACGAGTGCTAATGTGATGTGATTTCATTTTGCCTTTGCATAACTGTAAGGAAGTCTTCCGACTGCCTCGGATCTTTTGGTTGAATGATGGGTTCCAGAGTCGATATTAATGCTTCCCTTTCCAGTGTACGATGGCTTTGTCTGTTTGGAGATGTCCACTCCTTTGGTCAAGTTGCAAGGTGTTGGCTAACTCCCTGGGGTGGCCTTATAGTTGGTAATGGATTGTTGGCTGGCAGTGACAACTGCTGGATCTGATGGGGTTAACTCTGAGGTATGGGATTGAACTCCTTTGCCAATGGTTCCAGTCTGTTTCTACCTTCGAACGGCTATCAGAAGGCTGTAGCCCCGCAGGTTTAGCTGCAGACTCCGCGAGCATGGTTTCCAGTTGCCGTCGTTCCTTTTTCTCCTTATTTGCTGCTCTTGGTCCTTCAATGAATGCTTTTCTTTCAATGCTGCCATATGGGCAAGCAGAACTGCCTTCTCTGCCTCTGAATTTTTGCAGAGGAAGTGGAGCTTGATCTGCTGCTATGTGCTGTCCTGCTTGAATGTTGACTGAATACATTTGATATACTGTCCTCTGGGTTGATACCATCATCAATAATATTGAGCAGGACATCTCGGCCTCTTCTCATTTGTCTTTTTGTCCATCCTCCCTCCCTTCCTTCCTTCCTCCCTCCCTCCCTCCGGTCCTATCCCCTCCTTCTAATTAATATTGTGAAGGAAACAAGGAAGGAACGATAGGAGGATGGAGGAATGAAAGAGAGACCAATATGAGAGATGAGACGTCTTGCTCACTCACGCATCACGTCAATTACTGATGATGCGGCGCATGACCTCTTAGGCTAGAATAAACAGACATGCAAATTGCAGAGAATATGAGCTCATACCAAAGTCTAAAAATGTCATATGAACATGGACTCTTCCCACTTATTGACCTTGATAATGAGGTAATGTTTGATAGTTCTCCAGACATCAATGAATACTTATACAATGCGTGAACAAAACAGGCATGAACTTTTAAAAAAAAAAATTGCATGGTAGTTTATGACAATTCCAGCATATAAAGGTTTTTTTCTTGGTCTATCTACGTACTAGTTTATTGTACTTGGTTTATTGATGCAAATAAATCCCTACGAACTTGTTTGAAACCGAAAGACGTGGGAGGGAACTTTTTACCTTGGCAGCTTGGACCAATGATCGCACAATTCCAACTGAAAACGCTTCTGCGTTAGCCTGACGTAGCCATACTCTTCTAGTCAGAATATGAGTCTGATACTACTCCATTGGGATGTAATTATGGGGCGTGTTTCAACCGATACAGGGGGGGAATGCCTCTGCACTCAATTGGATAGACCTAACCAATCAGAGAAACGAAGGTGTAGGAAGAACACACGAACCATCCTTCTTCTCCACAAATGCCTTAACATTGTTCTCTGGTCTTTTGTAAAAGTTATTGTGCCGTCAATATCTCCTACAACACTCATTAGCGAAATCTAAGAGATACGTAGTAGGGTAGGCTATTAGGAAAAAACTGATAGCCTATATCCCCTCCGTTTTTAACTCATTGAGTGCCAAAAACGTAATATTACGTTTTTCCTTCCCATGCGTTGAGTGCCAAAAGCGTAATATTACGTTTTTAGCTTTTTTTTTTTTTAATTACGAAACTAGACACTCTAACACACCTTATATGTGATTTTGGGAACTCTGTGATGAATGGAAATGAAATATATGACGATCGAAAACTCATGAAAACGCAAGATCTGGACATTTTATCTGGACGTTTGATCTTACAGTTTTTCTCGATCGTTTTGATACCTGTGTCAACTCTGAAATCACACTCTCAAAACAGTTAACACCCGTGTCTGAACAAAAGCACTCTGGACAAAATGACACATTTTGCTTGCAAAAGGCTGTTATTCTCTCAAAACACTTAAAACATGCAGCAAAAGCAAATCTTGCCTTCAAACACTACAACTTGTTGACAATTAAAAAACACTCTTTAATCAATCATTACACACTGGACAACAAAATGCAAAATCTAGTTCTCAAAATGAGCATTTTTGCTGTCTGTTCCATTACTTTCTCATTTTTCTGGTAGGCCTATCAGAAAAAAACTGTGAAAAGACTAAATGTACTGAATAAAAAAATAATTTATTCATTCCTCCCAAGATGTAACTGCCATTGACATGTAAGACATACAGTAAATAAGAGATACAGTAAATTTCATTGAACTACAACTTGTCATTTTTCATCAAAATAGACCTACAGTAAACACCTTTTGTACTGTTTTCTCCACCAAATAGGCAATACAGTACTTTGTCTAAATGTGCATGAGATCCATACTTGCAAATAGCAACACAGAACAAACATCTCTTATGTATAATGAATGATTGCTGATTGAAGAATTGTGCAAGGGAGTTTCACACAGGTGTATCAGAGATTCAGACTTATGCAAGGAATCTATACCACCTGTGAAAAGATGTTTTCCTTTTGTTTAGCATGGGAAAACCAATAGAGTTTGGGGCTTTTGAATGACACCTGTGTTAACTGTTTTGCAAAAGGGTGTGAGAAATGTGTGAACCCAATGAAAATGTGTGAACACATTCGCAAGAGATGACTTCTGCTGTGCAAAGAAAGTAGTCATGAAGACCAAGTGGGTTCTAGTTTACTTAAGCAGGTAAAAGCAATCAAGAAAAACTGTAACTCGGCTTTTGATGGTTGCCGCTTTGTTTCGAATCAGTCACTGATTAGCCTATCAGTGACATGCACGTCAGGTCAAAATCAGGTCATTTATTTTCGTGGGTTTATCACTAGGTGGCAGGTCTCGTTAGATCTCTTCCCAGAAACTTTGCAGGCAACACTTCTCAGGTGCTGAAGGGAGAAATGAAAAAGTCGAAGAAAAAGATATTGCAGCAGGTGCGTTTTCGCCAGACAACGCTGGATGAGTCCACCTTTCTACTAAGAAAAGATGACTCTGACCACGACAGGTCAAAAACATTACAAGGAGTGACTGAACACCGTGCTGAGGAGGGAGTTCCATCTCCACCACGAGCTGGGGCTAGCGGAGTGGGTGGTAGGCCGAGTCGCGCTTGCAAGAGGGCACACGCACTTGCCAGAGTGCCGAATATGTCGGTGATAGTGACTCATAAAAGACGCAATATCTCCATTTCTAGAAAAAAAACAGGGATTTTGATGAAAACTAGCCACTGTTTAGCTTGGGATTTTTCAGGAACAGAGGCGTGTAGAAATACACGGTTTGCACCCACTGAGAGCTTAAAGTCTCACCTTTCAAACGAGCCATTGTATGTGTTCATAGCTATAACACAGAATATGCTGTGGCTGTACAAAAATCATCAACAATGGTCTAGATTGCTGGCACTCTAGGACAAAGCTTCCGAAAACAGCTTGGCATTCAATGAGTTTGAATGTTTGAGTTTGAACACTGATATGCTACAAACATGTTATAAACAGCTGGGAAAGGCTGTCGCAAATCCCTCGATCGGGTGGTCAATCAGAGATTTCAAACGAAGGAGGGAACAACATGTCACAATGCAACACTCGGTTTTCCCTTGATGAAAGTGAAACCATGAGTTTTCCCACATCTCAACTTTGGCCAAAGTTTTCAGAAATAATCGTTTTCAGTGATAAAACCTCATTAAATAATATGCATTTTCCATATGGGGTCTTGTCTTGCCATGTCTCCTTCTAGCCACAGCGTTTTTGTTGCAAACATCAACCTAAGCATAGCCTGGAAAATCCAGACCCTGGAAAATCTATAAAGATTAAGGTCTGGCCACGAAAAATGTAATGGCCCAACTCGGGGGGCGGCAACAATCATGCTTTTAAAAATCTCACTGCACGCAATTGGATAACACTAGACCATGTTTACTCTGAATGATTAGGCCTTCTCGCCTATCCCAGATAATGTGTTATCCTAATAATAATAATAATAATAATAATAATGGAATGTAGCCTAGGCTACCTCTCCCAGGTGCACTCATTATCACCTATTCGCGAACAATGCAAATGTGACGGAGGAGTATACCATTTCTTTTAGTGTTCGGAATTGTGTCGTAAAATCACTAAGAATTGTGGGAATCACGGCTACGGCCCTCTTTGAGGCCCCCAGAATTTATGCCTTGAAATCAGTATATAAGTATATATACACTCTTTTGATCCCGTGAGGGAAATTTCATTAAAAAAAATCACATTAAAATCACTGACTGCACCTTTAATTCACCAACTTTATTTATATGAATTGTACTAGAATAGTATGCTTCAACACAGCCTTGCAAAGTAGGCCTAATGGGGGAGGGATTAGGTGTCACATCAGATGGCTTGAAAAAAAAGTACAAGGAAGTAAAAAAGGCAGGGAAATTCCCTGTAATAGCTAGGCTATAAAAAGACCTTTCAGTGCTCCTTCTCACAGTATCTTGCAGGCACTTTTGTCACAGAATGAGGTAGATATTAATGGCACAATTTCATATGCTTTTAATATCTATGATTATGTATGTGTGTATATTTGTGTATGTGTGTGTGTGTGTGTGTGTGTGTGTGTGTGTGTGAGCCACCTAAAAACTTTTTGGTCCTATTTCGTCAATGCAGCGTTTTGCTGCCTGTCGTACTCCTAACTTGGCTAAATGTGGATAGAGGCTATAATCACAGGCTATTTGGAGATGATCTGAAGTAGGCTCATAGGAATGCAATAGCTTATAATAATGACACCAATCGGCTAGCGAATGTTCATTTAATGAAGTTTCAACAACAATGTTTTGATTGAAAGCATTGAAATGTTTTTCCTTTATTTAGTTTGTTAACCAAAATTGTCTTTTGTAGTCATTCCATACATACTTTGATTACTTGTCCCATATGTGAATATAGCCTGACATATTGGATGGTTTGTAAACATAGTCCTACTGTTATTTAAGCTTCTTTATTTGGCCATACAGCTTTATTCACTTTCTCCTTCACTGTGCATCAGTAGTTAAGGCAGGCATGAGAGATCAGAGCGTGATAGAAGTTAGTTCACAATGTTTAGGCTATGTGACAGTTGCAGAAGATGTAATCTACAAATGTCCCAGATCTCACTGACTGTCGAAGCTTAGAGTGCGATCTCATAATAACCTTACATTTCATCTATTTTCCAAAAAATGTATTACTAGCCATCTGCTAGATGCCCCTGTTGTTGAATGCCCCATTTTCAAAACTTGGTTTAAGTCGATTCAGTGTTTACTTGACTTGAGTGTGACACCATGTTTCTGCCTTATGTAGCCTACTCACCATAAAGGTGAAGGGCGTTGACTCAGAGTAGGCTACTTGCAGAACACGTTTTACTAGTTCAGGATTCTCAAGAATGTACGGAGCTCCTAAGGGGACATGAGCAAAAAAAAATCTAAAGTGTAGTTTCATGTGCGCACGCGAAACTTTCATGTGCTCACGCGAAACTTTCATGTGCGCACATGAACGTTTCATGTGACCACATGAAAGTTTTGCGTGCGCACGCAAAACCTTTTCACATGAAACTTTCATGTGCGCACATGAAAGTTTTGCGTGCGCACATGAAACTAAACTTTAGATTTTATTTTGCTTATGTCCTCTTAGGGGCTCCGTAAGAACTGATGACTGGTTCATGGTTCACACAGTATAATTTTCCTGGCGTCACACTCAAGCTATTGCATTACTGTGATCGCACCACAATTCGCATTGTTCACGCGGCAGCCATTGTTAACCAAAACGCGGCTACAGGGTGGCGAAAGTGCATTAGGGATATAGAAGGCTACCCTGTAGCCTCGTTTTGGTTTGCACAATAGCCGTCATGTGAATAAGGAGGATTCTGGTATCTTGACTGAACATCCAATTCTATAATCCTATCGATCATGTTGCTGGTATATGTTTGTAGAGACACCATTTGACTACTCACACTCTGCTTAACGTTGAACCCGGTGCATTTTACTTGCACTCTGCCGCATTCCGTCAAATCGTGTCAGGTTTATTAATATAACATGAATGAGTGACACATTGTATGCCCGCAGTGAAGGTAAGTAGATTTAGGATATGCTATGCTATACAATTACGGCAACGTATTAGGACGTGGGAATGATGGCAAAAACCTCCCCTCCTACTGTACCAACCGGTGGATCTATCATGTCAACCGCCTTATTGACCATAGAACGTCCAGGACTTTGTCATGCAACAACAAATTTGTAGTCTACCTATGACAAGGTTATGTTTTTGATGCATTATGTCTGTCTTTTTGTCTTTAAACATAACTAAACAACTAACATTGATTTTAGTTTCAGATTATGTTACAAGATACAAACTGTGGTAGTGATAGCGCATTGCAAGTTGTGGTGAACCATAGGCTGGGAACTTTAATCGTAGCCTATATAGCCGTGAAATAAATTCTGTTATGATAATGTTTGCCAGTTCTCTAGTGTTTCCAGACGCCTTGGCCTAGGTATTCAGGTGCAAAAAGATGTATGAAAAGCTGTAGGCCTAGTTAAGGCAGGCATGAGAGAACAGCCTGAAACAACATTAGTCCACTGTAATATGTAATTGTAGAGGGTGTAGCTTACAAATGTCCCAGATCTCTCTGTTAACTGTTGCAGCTTTGTGGGCTAGTCCTACTGTATAGCTTTATAATACTGTCATTTTTTACAAAGGTACCCCTTTGAAGCATTTATTTGGGAGATTTCCAATCTTAAACGAAGTAACAGCATGGAGTTTGTTCCACTACGATTCCACAAATTTTCTAAGGTAAGACTTGATGCTAACATAACTGTATTGTGCATAGACTATGGTATTGACAAATAAGAATGTGAAACATATAGCCAACATTACTACTGACAAGGGATTATAGAAAGGAATCCTGTCCCACTATCACTATGATTTTTGGCACTCACTGGCAGTTTCACAAAGTTAATAAAAACAGAGTAATAAAGTAGGGTACAAGAAAAAGTGTGGAGAAATCTGAAATGTCTAGAAAATAGTATTAGTGGGAATATAGTATACTGAATTAAGAGAGCTGAGAAATGCAATATGGGGTCGATCTGGTTCTTGGGTTGGATTTGGCCCCTGCATGGGGCCATGTCCGCCATTTAAAAAAATATGTATTTTGTTAAGTGAAAAGGGATTGAAGGCAGGAACTAACCACTAATACAGATATATTTGATGTAAATCATCGTCATTGTTCACACATACTCATAGACAACATAAACATAAAATCATATGTGTATTTTTTAAAATATCTGTGCCCAAGGTTCCTAATCCAAGTCCAGTGCAGAACTGAACAAGAGAATCATAAGGCTATGTATCTTAAAGTTCCAGTATGTCGGTTCCAGTATGTCAGTTGATCAACTTGATGTGCCATCCTTAACCTCAAGTATGCAGCTAATAAGGAAATGGAATTGTTATTTAGACAAGGTGAACTCCTGCACACTATGGAATGCAGGAAGGTATGCCACAAGGAGGGGAATTTAAAGTCACCCAATACCTTCCCATCTATTAATGTCATTTTGGTTCAGTGATCTGTCATTTTTTCTGATAAGAATTGGCATAGAGGCGATAGGACTGGTTGCCTTTATCAGTGTCGTTGTTGGTGGTCGATTAGCGTAAACCATTGTTGCCTAATTACCTATTATCATGTCCAACCTCTCTGTCTCCGTTAACCTGTGAATCTGCTAATCTTGCTATATTTCTATGATGTTTGTGTAAAATAGTGTGTAATGCTTCGTTACATGCCTCGTTCTGGCCTGAAATCAGGTCAAAATAGTGTCTGCTTGGCATAAGTCAGCACCAATTAAAGGGTCCATCCATGGTCATGCGTATTTATGACATCATCACATAGACTCTCATAAGGAGTGTTTTGCAGTATTTTTTTTTTAAATACAAAAATACAAACCAATTAATATATAATATTGATATAAGATACAGAGCCATTTTCTTCAACCCAATAAACTACAAGTTACAAAATACTATTATCAGTATCAGATATAGGCCTACTGCCCATCTCCTGCCTCAGCGAATGCATTACCATCTCCACATACACACCACAAACACACACACACACAGAGCTCTGAGTGTTTACCGTGTGCTTATTATTTTAAGCCGTCACAGATGACAGCGGGAGGAAAGGACGGTTGTGAGACTCTTCTCCCAGTAGCTGCCTATAGGAGAGACAAGATGAAGCTGGCTGCCCTGACATGGGAATTTTGGGGGTTTCCTGTGGCCCTTTAAATATTTCAGGGATGGGGTCTGATGGGGCTTTCACTAAATGGGCACTGTCTGTTGACTGTTCAGTGTACCATTACATATTTATCATATCTACTCTGACATTGGCTGTTTCTAAATCTCATTATTTTACTTGATAACTAAACTCAATGTAGGTCTCAATGGAAATGCATGTTTTGAATACATGTCACAGATGTAAAGTCTAAACAGAATAAAACCTGATATACTGCGTGTTTTTTTATTTATATAATACTCTTTAATACTTTCTATATTTTCACAATGACATTTGTTAACATTATCCTTGTTTGACCTCATGCAATGGAATACAGAACATGCAGATAAATATGAATTCCAGATAAAAAATAGTTTTTATCTCCTTTTAACTAGACTTGATCAAGATCAACCTAGGCTTTGTTAAAGTGACTGAAACATATCTGTATCATGACACTAGGTTACACACAAACTCCATGCCCATGAGTATTAGAGGTTTCACAGACCACTAGTCTGCTAAGGACTACTTGCACAGTATGTTCATGCTCCACCTCCTGGGAGACGAACGAGCTGCTGCATCATGTTCAGTGAGAAGAGCTGATGGACTTGGTGTCTCCCCAGGCCTCGGCAGGGCCCACACACCTGCATCATAAGGCACACAGAGCAGAGAATATTCCTGTTCGGTTCCGCAGAGGTCTGGCATGACTGAAAGAACTGACAGAACATGCATTTGGGATGTTTCCAAGATTGGAAAAGGATCCAAATGGTTTTACATTGGACCATGGGAATTAAAGGACACATTGCCTCACAGCAGCTTCTGTGAAAACTTCTGTCACTGCTTTGTTTACTATTCTTATTTTCCTGCTCACTTTGCTTTTGGAGCCCATGAACTGTGTTTCAGTGCAGGACACCCTGAAGCTGGCTCTGGTACAATGGCGCCCCCTGGTGGATCACCAGCAGAAATTCAAGCATAGTGAGCTAAATAATTTGCTTTGCAGAAAAGCACCTGCCAGACCATAACCAAAGAATATAGAAGTCCTTAATCATACATGTACACCACTGTAATCATAAGTGACACACAGCATGATTATTACTAATCATAACAATACTACCTTTTCCATCAATAATTCTATGTCGATTTGATGTTGGTGCAAATAGAAAAACCAGTATAAAGCTAGATTTTAATTTCCTGAAAGACATACCTGGGGGCCTAGGGGAAAACAGCACCCGGGGGTATGCCAGCAGCGACGCATAAGAGGTTATTATGTAGAATACATATTTAAAGAAAAATGATACTTACACTTTACCGGTTTCTCCATTGTCTACTGGCCCACTGTATTGAATACAATATGTGTAAGAAGTTGAGTCTAGATACTTTCAAGATATACATTTTAAATATAAACATAGATTAAAGTTGAACTAGTTGATCTGGCCAGAATGACAAAGCAGGGTGGATAGAACTATTGACATATTGACATGGAATGACTCTTGCAGGTTGCCCGAACTTGGGCTGTAAAATAAACTGCGATGGAATGATCTGGTTTTTTTACTTTCAGTTCACTGAGGCCTGACAGTTAATGCTACTGCATCCTGTATCATATCATCTGTTTCAGGCAAAGTCCTTTCTATTAACAAGCATGAAAATATAATCAGTGTAATACTAAAACCAGTTCATTTTATTATGAAAATATGCACAACAATTACAGTAATATTTTTGTAATGAGGTTAAGCCATGCTTTGCAAAAAAATTCTCTAGCTCTACTGAACAGACACGGCATGTCAACTTCATGAAAGACAAACTCATTTGGATGAGACATGTTTCCTTTCATCAAAAACTTGATAACTAACAAATAAGCCTTTAGGAATTTTGAGTGACTTGATCATATTAATTTCAACATAACATATTTAACATTATAACTAACTCACAACTGAGAGCAAGCATGTTAGATTCATCTGAAGACAGAAATAACAGGCCCAGAGTGGGCATAACTGCACATCCCAGTGTAAGCGTCTGACTAAGATCCTGTATGTTGTTACGCAGTCCAACTGTAGATTCAAATCCAGGAACTTGTGAAAATAGATGAAGCGTTTGTGTCTTTCAGTGTGTCTATCTGTGGTCAAAGAGGTCCATCGGTGCAGATGACTTCCACATCTCAGCAGCAGTTTTTGTGTGAAGTCCTGTGTGTGTGTGTGTGTGTGTGTGTGTGTACTTGTTCTGTCCATCCTCACATCAAGCCGCCGATCCCTTCCCCCGTGGGTAGGATAGATGACGTGTGCTCGTGCTGACCGGCGGCATGGTTAAGGGCCGGCCGTGGCCAGCGCTTCTCAAACTTGGTGAAGAAGTTGGGGTCGGTGAAGGGCCCGCCGTAGACGATGCTCTGCAGCAGGTAGACCAGCGCCACCACCAGGCAGGAGATGAGCACAAACGGCAGGAAGGGGCGCAGGTGGCGCCAGCCCTCCGACACCCAGAAGGAAAGGCCACCCTGGTTACGCGCGTGAGTCGTGCAGCGTGAGGAGGAGGAGTCACCACCACCATTACCACCACTACCGCCACCCGAGGAGGAGGGAGGAGCCAGGTAGTCCATCAGGATGGAAGGAGAGAGAGGGAGAGAGAGGGAGAAATCTAGAAAGAATAAGAGGGAGAGGAGATCAATGGAGAGAAGAGAGGTGAAAAGAAGAAAAAGACAAGAGAAGAGAAAAGAAAAGAAGAGAAGAGAGACCAAGCTCTTCAGGTGACTGTTGGACCGCTTGCAGGATCCTCAACAATGCCTGATAGAACTGAATATTCCTTTACGTCCAAGTCATTAAAACCAGTTGGAAATCCTTGTCTCCCGTTTGAGAAAACTGCCGACTTGTGAGCGTCCTTAGAGCAAGTGGAGAGGTATGTGACATGAGAACAGCCCCACGTGAGAACACATGGACAGAAGCACAGGAGTTTAATAAACCCCCGGAGAAGAAATGTGAATGTGACTCGCTTGCTGTAAGTGAACACTGAGAACCCCTCACCCCCTGGAGTCAGCCTTCTCATAAACCATTACTCATAAGTCAGGGAAATTTGACACTAACAGGGCAAGGGAGAGAGAGAGGGAGAGGGTGAAGAGAGAAAGAGAGAGAGCGTATGAAGAGAGCGAGGGAGGGAGAGAAGGTGGCAGGGGGAGAGAGAAGAGGGTGAAGAGAGCGAGGGAGGGAGAGAAGGTGGCAGGGGGAGGGGGGGATAAAGTATATGAAGAAGTGTTAAGATTGGCAAATATATTTAGCACTAAGCTACAGGGCAGACAATGACAAGATATATACGGAGAGTGTGAAGGAGAGAATGAGAGAGAGAAAGTGAAAGACTGAGGGGAAAGAAAGGAAGGGCAAGAAAGAGCAAGAGAGAGAGAGAGATGAAGAAGGTAGGATTTATAGGTGTAGACTGACAGATGTCCTGTGTTGTAAACATGCAATGAAAGACCGCTGTTTACTTGCGCCCCAGCCGAGGGCATGTTTACCCAGACTGGCGCTTGTCAAAGTGTGAGATGACCCTGGACAGGCAGTTATGCCCCATCCCACCGCATCTCGTATGGCATTTCTTGCCCCTGGGGGTACTTAAGGAGAGGCTTGAAGTCAGACACTTACACAAGAGCTGCTTCTCCTGCCACACCTGTCTAAGAGCTCACCATGAATTCCTCCAGCAAATGCTTGTATTAACACTAATAAGTTATGTCTGGTATTTTAAAAGCGCCCTCAACCTTCTGACCGATGCACTGCCCTTACAGCACCACAAATGAGTTTATCGATCATCAGCTATGCGTTGACCAGTCATTCAAGTGCAGGGTGTCAGTCCAGAGGTGATTTCTGCCACATGAAGGGACAAAACTATCTCCCCAACAGACTGGTCATTGCAGCTATTTTTCACTCCCCAGTGACATTGCACATTCAAAAAGGGACACCAACAAACAAAGCTTCTTTTGGGTGGCGGTATTTTTAAAGTAGCACGTCTTCTTGTGTTCACAGCCTCCGAGAGTAACCCGGAGTAGCACAGCCAGACTGATGATTGACAGGAGGGCCTGAGGAGAGGGTTAAAGGGGAGAGCAGCTCTGGCATGGAGCCTCTAGTCTGCAGTAGCTTAGGGAGGATCAGTGTGCCGTGCTCTGTGGTGTCATTTCAGGGTCGCCAGACCACGCAGGTGACGAGATCGAGTCAGTCACCAGGGATGTAGGACACTCAGCCAAAGAATTTTAAAATCTAAACTGGCAATTCTTCAGAAACACTCTCTGGATTGCAGAGAGTACTGAAGACTGAGCCCAGTCTGTGTCATGGTCAGTAGTCTTAACGACCATGTCTGGAACCTACAGAGGAACACTCTGGTCTAACTGTGGGTGGAAAAGCACAGCGTGTTTCACACGTGCGAACCACTCCGAACACTCCAAGCTCCGACTGGACAGACGTCGCCTGCATGATACGCCAGTGGGTCTGACGTATATGGAATATATATTCCACTTCTGAAGACAATCTCTCATAAAACCCATGGAACTTCCTTATGGTGCTCACACACGCTTGCACTGAATGCAGTACTGGAGACGCATCTTGTTCACTCTACATAGGCTTTGGTCATCTGTTGCCGAAGTGTATTGTGGTTGAGTTACGTTGCGTTGCTCCTGTCACTTCCATTAAAAAGTTGAGAAATGTTCAACGTTTACTGCACCAACGGACAGCAATGCAAGGCACCGACTAATTAAAAATTATGATTATGCTTTAAGGTATACACCATAATACACACCTCCGAATGTCAGGAAAACCCACCGGCATGCAGTTAACGCAACGCAAGCGTCTGAGAGTAGAGTTTATTATTATGTCTTTAGCGGATTAGGTCTGTTACACCGTCTCTCTTTTTTGTCTGTTTCATGTGTTATCCTTTTTTTCTCTCATAATAAACTAATATGTTTATATATATATATATATATATATATTTTTTTTTTTTTTTTTTTTTTTTTTTCACAGATTTTGTTTTATGACTGTTATTTAGTCTTGATGAGTTCTGGACACTGTATGCTTTGGCAACACTTTCTTCACGAATTGTCATACCAATAAAGCGTTTTTTAATTTGAATAGAGTTATAGTCAACAGAAAAAAACGTAGTGCTGCTGTTGCAGATTGGAGATGTATCAGCATTGATTTCTCTCTGGACAACAAAGGGGTCATGAAACATAAACTCACAAAATGAAATGCAAACTATGCAAAGGCCAAGCCTATATTGAATAGCGTGTTGTGCCTTAATAGTACATAGTGACTATACTGCATACATGTACATGATTAATAGTAAATAGTGATTACACTGCATAACGTACATGTTTAATTTTAGTTCCAACCCGAGCCTGCAGCTGTTCAAGACAGATGTCCTGCACTTCATTATGTGAACCACCAGAGAGCTGTAGAGACACATCAGACATATCAGAGCATAGTCATAATAGTCATAATCATTATTTCTTAGTGTAAATGATTTATACCTTGCTTCATGTTACCTAAGTCTCACTAAAACTTTTATCACTAAAATCTTCATTTCATTTGGAAAAAGAATGACTGGCAGTTTACATTGTATATTTCATGCATATTTCAATTGATTTAATGGTAATTTTAACTTTTATGAAGTTGGCAACTTGTACAGTGGCACATTCCCATTAGAATTCTGTGTATAAAAAAGTAAAAACGTTTCTGAAACTTTACAGGATGTTTAATGTCTGTTTTTTTTTTTATTCCTGCAGACAGGAGAACACTGGTCATTCAACTTCAGAATAATACATTCTTTCTCTAAGATGACAGAATAATGCTGTCTTTCTCTATGATGACAGTCGGATAGCGCTGGACTGAAATATCATGAACAACTTATCAGTAACACGGCAAGCCCAAACAAACTCAAGAGAGCCACACAGAGACTCCCGCAACACTGATTTAAGTGGATGTCCAGTGGTGTTGCCCTGGAAACAGCCGAGAGTAAAGCCTGGGAGGTCACTCCTCCCCTTCGCCCTCTGGTCTGCACCCGTTGCCATGGTGATATACCACACACAGAGAAGGCTAATACTTATTTCTGATGATACCACGGCAGATAACCACTTCCAGCTCAAAGTGTGGTTCAGGTATGTCCCATACAATGCTATAAGCGCATCAGACAGTTTACTAGCCATCAGCGTGGACAGCAGACCTTTGCAATTATTATGCTGCGTGCACACCTTCATGTCATTAAGCCATTTACACAGGACTAGACTGTGGGTTTGTTTAGAAGCAAGGGATTCTCAACAGCACAGCATTCACTTAAATGTACAGTCGTCATTTGCAGACTTATCTTGAGTGGACTGTAATGGATGCAACTTATACCCAAGATTCCCACCAGCCATCTCCTGCCCCTGCCACACTCACCCACACACACCCCCACACACACCACCCCAATTCTCTTTTAAATGTCTAAAGAAAGCCAGGAAAATAAGGCAATCAATTACAGTAGCTAGACCCCAGACAGTCCCAAGCATCCCACCGAAATCATAGAGAAAGAGTGTGAATCTAGCAGTGCGTAAAAAAACATAAAATCAATCACATCTCGCTCATATGTAAACTAGGCCAGAAAGAGAATGCATGGGCCAGAAGGACAAACTCAAAGCAAAACAAACAAACAAATAAACAGAAAAGAAATCAACTCAAATCACAGACAACAAGGGTTAGTCTGCGTATATGTTCAGATTCACTTCAGAAAGAAAAGCTTTACCTACCAATCAACACGTCACAGTCTTAAGGTTACCTTTCAGTGAGAAAAAGATCACTCAAACCTTTACAGCAAAACTTCTAGAAGATTCTTAGTATCTCCTTGCCATTTCCCTCCAGTTCACGGTTACAAACAAAGATGAAGGGATGTGTGGTGTTCTTGATGCAGTCTTAAAAAATTCACATTGCAGTCCCGGGATGGGGACCAAAGTCTTTGTGTGTGTGTGTGTGTGTGTGTGTGTGTGGTGCCTCAGTAGAAGCGCTTGTTCCTCTCCTGGCGTTTCTGGAAGACAACAGCGCCCACCACAGCACACACCACGATGCCCAGCAGGGCACACAGGAGCAGCAGGAACACCTTCCAGCCTGTTAGTGGCGTGCCGCGGAAATTCCCCGTCGGGTCGTCAACGTTATCTGGGGAGGAGGGAGTCCCAGAGTGGTAGTATTACTTGGAGTAGAATTTACACATCAGTCAGTTTAGCAAGATTGAACACCCAAAGGGATTTGAAGTTGAAGTTAATTTTGAATATGTGGCATACAGTTCTGTCCAAAGTGACTTTAAACATGTGAAAACTATAGAATATTAAAGCAACACCAAAGAACTTTTCCTCTGTCGCACACACACTATTTGTTTATCCAGCACCAGCTTTGCAAATAAGGATGTCCACAGACAAGGTAGAGAAAGTTGCATGATTTTATGAAAGTATGATGTATTGCAACATCAGCCGATAGAGGGCCGCGTTAGGTTATAGCCGATAGAGGGCCGCGAAGCGAATGCAGAAGTGCCGTTCACCCTGTTACGAGTTGATGAACCACTGAAACGATTTTGGAAACATTATTTTAAGGTACAAAAAACTCTTTGGTGTTGCTTAAATATTGAAAAATTAAGCATTAAAAACATTTTCTAATGTTTTCTAACTGCCATTGTGATTTTTGTCTATGGATCTGGTTCATACTTTGAAACTACACCTGATGTTGTCAGTCAAGGAAGCTGGTGCAATCAAGGAAGAGAGACACATGAACAGAATAGCAAATAGCTGACGACGACCTCGAACAGCTTCAAGGTACTACAGTAAATAACACAGATTGGGCTGTTATTTTATCAAGCCTTCAGGTTCATGACATCTAACCAAAGTAGGGCTGTGAAACATTTAATAAATAATCACATAATTTTGCTGTGATAAATCACTATTAATTTCTTCATTATAATGGAGCTTTTAACAATCATTTTGAAATGTAATATCCTGGAATTAATGCAAAATGAACAAACTTTGAAGATTTAACTTTGAACATTCTACACAGAACAAGCCAGTAGCTTTCCATTAAAACCATTAAGGTCACTGACAGTTAGCTTAAAAGGCATATCTCCTATACACTATAACAAACCTCTGATATCTCCTATGCACTGTAACAAACCTCTGATATCTCCTATGCACTATAACAAACCTCAGATTTCTCCTATGCACTATAACAAACCTCAGACCAATATATTATGTGCCAGTTTACTGTCAACAACAGTCCATGCAAGTATGAAAAGGAAGACAGAGAGAGAGAGAGCACCTACATGGAAGAGAGAGAGAGAGAGAGAGAGAATTCAAGACTTTGGAGTGTTATTTAGCTTAATGGGTGCGTTGTAGAAGAATTCTGGCGATATTTCACATAAATCTAGTTTCTCAAGGTGCCAAGTACTGTCAGTACGAAATAAAACTAAAATAATCGGTTCGACATAGCTCGAATTGCTGCAGCCAACAGCTAGAGCTTCCAGGCAGCTACAGCGCTACTACTCTGAGGGCATGTTCATGAAAAGTCATGCAAGCAATAATTTCGATGCTTTTTCACACTTGACTCTTCCTGGGGGGTGGATGTGTATGTTTGTAGATGATCACCTTTAGGGGATTTGAGTAGGCTGACACTGGGCTCGATCTTGGTCCAGTCCAGGTTGTCCTCTTCCTGGGTGTGCTCCACCATCAGCTGATACATCTTCATCGAGATGATGTCGTGATTATCTGCCAGTGAGAGAAGGCTGAGAGATTTACTGAGGGAACAGGAACATCTCACCACAGCCTCAAGAGCCAAAGGCCGTTTACTTAGTGGCTATTCATTCCAAACGTTCTCTGACATCCAGCTTGTTGTAAATCAACCAAACCAATCATGTGGAGACAACATGTAGCATTATAAACATGCTCCGTACTGTCTGGAGATTTACTAAATATTTCCTCAAACCAACACACATCTATCAAGTTATATAAAATGACCACGTAGACAGACTCAGTGTTCTTGGCCTGCGGAGGAAGAGGATATTTTACTGTCCGTACCAGACAGATCTCCCGTGGCTGCGGAGGCCCCGAAGTAGTAGCCAGTGGGCAGCCGCACCCCTCCGATATCGATGCACTCCTTCCACTCGTTCTTGTCGTCGACATCCACCATCACCTGTCAAGACAACAGCAGGACACAACCCTTTAACGGTGCCAGAATGGACTCAGATATTCCTCTTCAATCTCAGCTCTAATCAACACAATCAGAGACCAGCTGCACACAGCTCAGATTATTCACAACGCCACTCACCATCAGAAATACACATTACATCTGACTTTAACAAAACTCAACACCAATTTCATCTCCTCAGGCGACCATTTTATATAGTTATATTTTCCTCAACCTCTGTGGATATCATCCAAGGCTAAATTTGAATCATAATGTTTTTGTTGTATTGAGAACATATGATAAGCTTCCATGAGAAAGGACTTTAAGCAAGGTCTTTTCAGATTCCTTAACAGGGCTCTAGTGAAGGCCAGTATATCCTTACGCAGCATTAGCTTTTCTGTCTATCTGTATTTCCTATAATGTATCAAATGTGCATAAGAATTAGTAACATGGGCATCACCAGGATCACTGTTGCTCTGATAATAATCCATTATTATATTTCATGAGTGCACACAGACTTGACATGAACACAGTGGCGTTCTCCTACCGTCAGCCGTCCTTTGGAGTAGCGGATGGCCAGGTACGTGTCGTGGTCCTTGTTGCGGATTTCGGCGGCGCATCCTCCAAGCTCAGTGGGGCGGCCATCTTTGCCGTGGTCGTAGGCCACCGTGCCGTTGCTCACCATGGCGGAGATGAAGGGAAACGAACGCTGAGCGGACAAAGAGGAGGAGTCAGAGCAGGAAGTGGCTGACCAGCAGGGTGGCCCAGATCACAGAGGATCTCCAGTCAATCGATTCAAGCCTGGCCAACTTCACATCAAAGGTGCTGGTCACCATATTCCCATTCCTGCCACTTTTTTTCACAAACACAAAAGCTTTCTTAACAATACTAACTAAACAGTAACTCTTATATTTCACCAATGTACAGGTGCATCTAAAAAAAATTGAACATCGTGGAAAAGTTATTTCCCCCCCATAAAACTTCAAAAAGTAAAACTTTCACATAATCTAGATTTATTTCACATAAAGTGAAACATTTCAAGCCGTTTTTCGTTTTACTCTTCAACAACCCCAAATCGGAAAAAGTTGGGATATTGTGTAAAATGCAAATAAAAACTGACTGAAATCTACAAATCTCAAAAATCCATTTTTAGCTTCAAAAAGGACATAGACAACATATCAAATGTTGAAAATGACAAATTGGACTATTTCATGAAAAATATGTTCATTTTGAATTTGATGCCAGCAACACATTTGGGGTTGTAATATTTGTGATTATGGTTTACAGCTCACGGAAAACAAAAATCCTGTATCTTAAAACATTATAATAAAGAATTTAAAATACAGAAATGTCCACCTGAGAAGAGCTCTAATCAACTAATTAAATCAAAACACCGACAATGGTTTCCTGATGCTTTGATCTCTCAGTCTGGACAGGGTAATGGACTTTTCCAACATATTCTTATTTTTTTAGATGCATATTCAGACTCTGAGACCATCCAGCGAGGAGGATTAGAGTTGGACATAATATGATTTGAAATACAGATTTGGCTCTTGGTGCAGGAAGTACAGTTCTGGTCCTTTACAAATCAGAACTCTGTGTCACTTCTGAACGTTAAATAAAACGCAGAGTAGAGGTTGGAACAGACTGAAACAGACTACAGATAACTGCAACCTTGAGTGATGTGATTAACATAAAGTGTGATTTGGCCAGGAACCAACATCTCCCACAATCCCAGCTGCTCCCACTCCCACTAGTAAGTTCAGCAAATGGAATAAAAAAAACACAGCAACAACACAAACACAAACACAAGGCAGCACGGCGATACACAATGCACATATTCTACATGGCCCCATCACAGAAGCAGGCTGTAAGCAAGCCACTCAAAGTGATCTCCACCAAACAATGTAGGCTAGACAAAGGAGAAGCAGAACCATATGGAACAGTTTGCCAATTTAGCATCAGTGATGCAAATACATCACAAACTGAGTTTCTAATGTATCTTTTGGTAAATCTGAAATATAAATGAGGTCACAATCGAAACACAAAGTTTGTATTTAAGTCTTTGGTGTACAGTAAATGGGGGTTCCATCAAAATGGATTGTGGAATTGGTTCCACAATGTTTAGTCTGATTATCAAAGTTTATTATAATGTGAAGCAGACAAAAAAAGGCCAAATAATACAGTATAAGCTAAATGGATCTGAAGCTAAACATGTCAACACCAAAATGCTGAAAATAATAATAAAAAAAGTGTCCCAAAAGGAATGCAACAGACATCACAAATGGTGCCAGTGATCAAAAACATGGATTTGTTCATCGACTCACGTTAGAGGTCTCATCATTAGGGTAGGTATCTATAACTATGGCCAACCCATGGAAGTTGGCTATGCTGCCATACACAGGCCCTGCAGAAAGAGAGTCTTCAGTGAGTCCACACACATACAAACACACACACGCACAGACTTACATCCATGCCGTGGAGGTCATTGCGGAAGGTATCCACAAAAATAGCCAAGCCGACAAAATGATCCTGATTTCCAAAGATGGGCCCTAAATTCAGAGTTAAGGGGAAGGGAGTAAACATAAGTAAAACATAAAAGAAAGACAAATCCTGAACAGCATGATGGTGGACTTCAGCATCCAAACAAAATGTGAAGCATGCAAGTAAAGACAAAGCACTAGTTGTACATCACAAAATGTGTTTAACCCTTAAAGGAGTACCGTCGGAATGTTGAGAAATGAACATTCTAAAGAATATCTGGGTTCATTGAATTCAGCGTAGAATTTTAGAACCTTCAATTGTTGCGGAACTTAGAATGTTCAAAAACCTACACCTTTAAGGGTTAATGTACATTACGTGACAGCAAAGATTACCAGGGTGCAGTCTCTCCTTGGTATACCATATAGCAATGCCATCCCCATGAAGATTCTTCTTTCCCGACCCGTGGACTTTGAATTGCACATGCATCTCCCAATCCTTCAGGAAGCAGGGCTATGTACAAAACGTGTGAGTTGTTGATGTCAGTACAGTGGGCCTAAATAAATATGGCATTTCAGAGAAATGTACAAGTACATTCAAAGATAAACATAACCTTACCACGGTGTTCCAGATAGAACCCTCCTTGCTACGCTCGTCAGGAGTAAGGCGAACATACTGACTAGTCACCAAGGTGCTTCCAGAGAAATCCCACTGACTGGATGGGTTCGTCCCAACTCCTGTGTAACCCAAATACAAAGACTCATGTGACACCCCGAATCTACTTTAGCAGTATCAGACTCTGCACTCAGGTAACCAGTGAGGCGAGGGACGTGACATCTACTGTTACTGTTTTCCAAGGACCAAGATATTACAATTACTTAGTCAACATTTCTTTCAGACAAGCTCATCACATAAAACCACGTTCCTTACTTCCTACTTTATTATTAACAGAAAAGGTAAACACCACTGGCTCTTAACTTTCTGCTAATATTGACTTTGGCAACGATACTGCCATGATGGCAATCAACGATGCAAGGCAACGACAGCCAAACTGTACAACATGGACTCCACACAAACGTAACTACAGAAATGAGAAACATCTTGCGCTTCATCAACAAAAACAAGAAATTACATAGGCTTCTAATAGATCTTCCTTTTAAACTTGTTCATCAACTTAAGGGTCATGTTTACTGACGTTAGCTAGCTACTATTATCAGATCTAATAACTGAAATTAAAGACGGATATCAGTATTTAATCATCAGAAGTCATATCAGTCTAATAGTTAGACATTTGCTTTACTTTTAATCAGGTGACCTGGTGTCACGGGCTAGCTAGCTGTCAAAAAGCCTAACGTTAGCAAAGGTATGTTTCATGGGTTCGCCAACAAGCTAGCTGATACTTACCCTGATAAGGTTTCACGAGTGAATGTTCCCGTTTAAGGTGTTCAGCATTACCGTCTGTAATATCGGAATGGACTGTTGCAAACTGAAGTAACCAAAACAGACAGATTGCCCTCAAAAAACACCGACAGCCCATTCTGTTGTTGATTCCTGTACTGTAGATGTACATGGGCGTTATTTCGCTTCTACCCGCCGCCATATTTAAGAAGTTGTGCTTGAATGTTCTTCTTCCGACTTCATTGAAAGTGAAAAACACTCTTTCAATAGTTCCGATCATAAACACAAATCATTGAACATAGAGCATACATGTTTCCTAATATGAAAATTGATTAAATAGCTGTTACACTGAAGTACTATTTACTTTTAAAATGATGTACAACCAACCAGTACAAAATGCAGATGACCACATTGCCCTTGAGTATTAGTTTCAACACGGAATGATTTTAGGACCGGTCGAATTCTCCACAACCAATCAAAAATGCGCACATAGCTAAATAGTGTTTTTCCCCGTATGTGTGGCTTCCAAGTCTTGCAAACTAAACGAAGTAAAGAAAAGGAAAGTAACATGTACGACAGTATAGGATTGTTTTCATCTCAGCTTTGTTTTAATATGTGTGTGGAATTATTCTAACAACTTTATCAGAAATGTCATGGAACATACACTACCGGTCAAACTCCCCAATGTGTCCCTTTTCTTTTATTGAAATTCAAACAGTTCAAGTCCAATGAATAGCTTGAAATGGTACAAAGGTGCCTATCACAGAGATTAAAAAAGGGTAAGGTTACCCAAAACTGAACAGTTATACATTTCAGAAGTATCAGTATAGTTTCCTATCAAACGGCACTTGGAAACCAGGGGGAAAGAATGGTTCCAGCAATGTAGCAGCAGCCAGACCAATGGATACCTTGTCTTAGCTGAATTACTGAAGCTAAGCAGGTGTGGGCCCGGTTAGTACTTGGATGGGAGATCTCCTTGGAAAACTAGGTTGCTGCTGGAAGTGGTGTTGGTGGGTGGCCAGTAGGTGGCACTCTTCCCTCTGGCCAAAAAAGATCGATCCCAATGCCCCAGTGCCGTGACGAGGACAGTGCACTGTAGGAGATGCCGTCCTTCGGATGAGACGTTAAACCGAGGTCCTGACTCACTGTGGTCATTAAAGATCCCATGGCACTTATCGCAAAGAGTAGGGGGTTCCCCGGTGTCCTGGCTAAATTCCCAACCTGGCTCATTCAATCTGGCCCCCTAATCATCCTCCACTGTAATTGGCTCATTCACTCCCTCACTCTCCACCTCAAGCTGGTCTGTGGTGAGCGTTCTGGCGCATAATGGCTGCCGTGCATCACCCAGGTGGGTGCTACACATTGGTGGTGGTTACTAGTGAGGTCCCCCCATCCATGTGATGCACTTTGAGTATCGAGAAAAGCGCTATATAAATGTAATGTGTTGTTGTTCCTCGTAGTATGGAGGAGGAAGCCTGATAGTCTGGGGTTGTTTTGCTGGATCCGGTAGGTGAGAGCCGGATCACTCCCTATTAACTCCATTGTCCCTGCAATCTGCTGCAGTTCCGCTAGGGGCGATCACAAATAAGTGCAAAAACAATGGGGGTCTATGGAGCTAGACGGCTAATGTGTTTCTTTCACCTGGTTGTCGTTGAAAAATGCGCAGAAAAACTGTTGGTGTTTCTGGTAAGGATTTGAGATTGCATTGAGTAGTTTAAATAAAACAAGATTTCCAAATGGCTTGCATAGTTTGTTTAGGCTATTAATGTGTTGTATACTGTTAAGTACATGCCTAAAATTGTGGTCCATTTGTGGAAAAACACTTAAGATACGTTAAAACGAACTGAGTATAAGCTGGTAACTGACATTTTAAACAAAACGCCCACACACGACTGAACGTGGGGAGGCAGCGCGACATCTATGCGACACGATAAAATGAAGTGTCATGCAAGTGGATCGGCTTGCACGACACTTCATTTTGTCGTGTCGCATAGATGTCGCGCTGCCTCCCCACGTTCAGGTTTGCATAAAGATGGGCTTCGCCCAGCTTTTTGACGCGCGACATATTTTCAAATGCAGCGCTGCCTTCCCGGAATGCTTTGCGGGCGCGTTAAAGTCGCTTGACGTCACCCATAGGACTAGAGTGGAATGCGACACGACAAAATGAAGTGTCGTGCAAGTGGATCGGTACCGTGACGCATCTGGCGTGACACGCTTTCAGCACCAATCTCACGCTCTCACGCACTCGCAAGAAATGTCACGCCAAATCCATTCTTATTTTTTTTCCAATCCGTTCATTTTTTGTTGATGACTAGACTAGACCACAGCATTGTTTCTAAATAAGAAGAGACGAGTTTAAGGCATACATATATGTCTAGACCAACAGCAGGTAGGTCTCAGCGCAGTGTTCTGTTGATTCGCTGACTATTAATCCAGTCTGCGACACCAACATGTTGCTATTTAGACCTATGAGGCAGACAGAAGCAAAGTGTGGCCGCCCATTCTTCTCTGTTGAACTACTCACAAAGTAGGCTAGCCTAATCATCACACAGATATCATATTAAATAACTTTTATACGGTGCTATAGCCGCTATTTGCTGTGATAAACGGTTCGCGAGAAAATTGACTTTCAAGAAATAATCATAGGCTATTACTCTACAGCTCTGCGCTCATCTCAATTCATATAGGGTGGAATAGCCTATCTCACAAACTTTTCGTTCAACTACATGACAAACCGTAAACCAGAAAAAACAGCAGAGCTTACCGAACACAAAGGTTTAATGCAATCCCCTGTAGTTTAAGCCGTTCCAGAGTAATCGGTTTTGAAATGGTAGCAAATTTCTATATGGTCTCCAACTTTGGGCTTTAAGTGTCTTAAAACTGAGCTGTGCTTAAATACCTATATATCTGTAAATATTAAAATCAGAGGATATACAGCTCATGGCTAAGAGTTTGTCTATGTAGCCATAATTTTTATTTTCACAAAATGCTAAGCATGCATGTATTTAAGTGTGCTTAAATTGGGCAATGCATGATTTCATAACAGGCCAAATAGAAAAAATAAATGTTAAATATAGTCTAGATATAATATTAAAATTAGATGATATAGGCTAGTATAGAGTTAGATAAAGTTGGATGGCTCCAGAACTCACACCAGTGGATTGTGTCTTAAAGGAGCCACACCACTTTTATGACACTAGCTGTTCTGTTGTCCTTTAGTTTTGTTGCTACTGGGCATGAAGGGCAGGCCAATTATCTCTCCCTCCTCTCCCCCCTCCACCCTCAGCTACATAACATCCTGGACATTGGACCCAAAATGGCCGCCTGCACTACTCCACTTGCACACTTGGTACACTTTTACAACTGGTGTTGTTGTCCTGAAAACACAACACTTCTGCTGCTCTTACATAACTTGCACCACTATGCCACTTTCTTCTTACTTAGATCAAACAGAACTACCCAAGCCTTTTATTGGCCTGAATTTGCACTAGTATTTTTATTGACTGTCTATGCACAATTTCAACCACATTTTGCTGCTCTTATTTTTTCATTATTATATGTGCCCTCTTATTTACTTATTTACTTACTTTTTTGTTTACTTGAATGTTATGTTTGTCTGTGGACCTAAATTGGTAAAATATGTCTTGTCTTCACCGTGGGATAGTGAGAAACGTAATTTCGATCTCTTTGTATGTCTGGAACATGTGAAGAAATTGACAATAAAGCTGACTTTGAACTTTGACTTTGACTTTGACTTTGACTTTGAAACTTTGAATTATGAGTTCTGTCCAACATTGATGGCATAGGTTTAGAAAAAAAGTCAGCACATTTTAATCATATCGCAATAATACCAATAACCGTGATCATTTTGGTCATGATTTTTCATCAAATGTTCATACTCATAAAAGTTGAGTGGCTGGTAGATTTTGGAATCCCCCAGCCACAATGGTAGGTGGAAAAAAATAATTTATTTCCATCCATGATACATACGTACACTCATACACACATTCATATTTGTAAGTCTCAATCTGTCCATTTCTTTCCACAAAACTCGCCAGAAGTCATCATTTAAGGGGTTATTTTTTATTTTTTTCTACAACGGGGGCATGCCCCCGGACCCCCCTAGAATTGCTGAGCTACTACCTTTTTCAGGTGGGCAGGGCGGCCCTTTTCATGTCTGTGCCCAGGGGCGCAGTGGCTCATAATCCTTCCATGCCACGAGGTAAAAACACTGGTCTTGTTTTCAAGTGTAATCAATAAATTAATTGTACATTTTGAAGAAACTTTTCCATGCTATTAGTTTTTTTTACATAGGCCTAAATCAGGGATTATACATAGCAAAAGAGTCAGGGAACAGACATTTTTTAATTAGGTTTAGGGAAAAATGTAACGCACACGCACTATGACTTCACAAAATCTCACTCCAGCCAAACATCCAAAGTTGGCAACCCTGCTTATACCAGAGACTTTCTAATGAGGAGACACAGCACTCAAAAAATCCTCCATAGAAATGCATGGGGTTAGTTTGTAACGCCAATATGGCCGTTGTCTACACATATCCCACCCCTTTCTCGTCAAAACGTCAACATGTGAATACATTGAGCCAATCATGTGGTGAGATGTGACTACATTGAGCCAATTATGTGCTGTATTGTGCAGACATCGTGCCAATCATGTGTTGTGAACTCGCCGCTGGAGCAAGATTGGTGTCATGAAGCCTTGCGCACGCGCATTTCTGCCGAATAGGATGCCCAATGAGTACCCATAAAGCGTTGCAATATGGCCGCAGAGTGGAGGGACTTGCTTAAAATGACTTTGCTTATACAGAACCAAAACGTCTACCACAGCATTTTGCAGCACCACTCAGTACCCTCTGGTATGTGCCTAGGGGTTCATCCTACAGCAAGATAAGATAAGACAAGATAAGATCCTACAGCAAGATTGACCCAAAACAAAAAGTCCAAGCTATTCGAACTACCTTAGGAAAAAAGAACAAACATAGAGTGCCTAGCACACTCCAGACTTAAACTCAATCTGAAAATTGGGGTGTTCTAAAACTTTTGACTGGTAGTGTATTTTCAGATTTTCTGAGAAAAAAATAAGTAAGATTAGCCTACCAACTGTAACCTACCATGTGAAGAACAAATGATTTCTTTCCTAGTCTAACGTATGGAGCTTGCAAAGGGTCATGGTGGGAATAATTTACAGGTGGAAATGTCTTTTTAGGGCTCCTTTTATATTCCCTTGTAATATTTTTGTGTGTGCAATAGTTTTATGCTCCCTCACAAGGCCTACTTTTGATTTTGCGAGGGAATGCAAAACCATTAGGAGGGAACGCAAAAACATTACGAGGGAATGCAAAACTTATTGCGGGGGATTGCAAAAACATTACGAGGGAACATAATAGAAGCACAACAAAATAAATTCCCACCTCGATAAAAGTAAATTCCCAACAGACACTTCACAGGCTTTGTAGTATTGCAAGGGAACACACAATTATTGCGAGGGAATACAAAACCTATTGCGAGGGAACGCAAAACACATTGTGAGGGAATGCAATAGAATCTCCAAAAATATACATAACCACCTCAATAAATTAAATTCCCTTTGTGGGCTCTGTGTGTTAATCTCATTTTCTTACACACAATTCTGACTTTGATTTTCTCTTTCTGAAATTATTGCTCACTTTCTTTTTTCCCCCCTCAGAAATTCGGACTTATCTCAGAAATCGCAGAAAGTCTAACTTCAAACCCTTTCCTTGTCCCTTTCTTTAATTGGAAGACTAAGGACTAGCTTGGGGCAGCAGTCATAATTTGACACATTTTCACAAAAAACATTTCTACAAATCTATACATAATCTGATCTAAAACCATGAAATATATTTGTATTATCCATATATTCTCTGATATCCCTGACATCAAGTAAGTCGGCAATGGGTCTACCTGCTTTCACAGACTTACTTCTCACCATTACTTTCAGGGAGACATACTGGTGGAGAAAAGCTCATATTCATCTAAGATCATAAAAATATCAGAGGTCCTTACAGTCTTTTTCCAGCCATCCATTCAGATGCCACATGACTCATAGGGTCCACCAGATGATGCTGGACCAAAGGGACACATGATTTGTGCAGATATGGACTTCAGATGGCCCTCCTCGAGTGAATTAGCAGGCAACAGATACCCATATTTTCATCACTCTCCGGGTAATTTATCCTTCGACCTAAAAATATGTTTTATGGATGTGTCTTTATATGTATTTCAGTGGTCTGTCTGAACAAACAGTCTGGCTTAGCCATCATGGCCAGGAACCTCTGAGAATGCACCAGCTCATTAATCTCTGTGTGTCAGGTTCATCTTCACCAGCAGGGGGCTGTAGATGCTTAATTTAACCCACTTATACTTTGGACTGGTGGCACGCAAAATGGCCTTTGGACTATTGTGGAAAATTGTTGAAGAAATAATGTCTGTCATTTACTGCATGCTATGCAGACAAACAATTAATTCACTAGAAATACATGCATGTGCTTGAGGCAATGTTTAGTCTTCGTGTGTGTCTGGGTGTGCTTTCCCATTTCAGTTTGTGTGTGTTTGTGCGTGTCACCGCTTGGATAGAATGCTGGGTGAATTACATATTAATAGTGTGTTGACAGCACAGATTAGGTGTGTGTATGTATGTGTGTGTGAGCATTACCATATCAGTGTTTGTTCTGCAGCATACAGCAGTGTTCCCATTCATATGAATAACATGTTTCTCAAACTGTCACCAAATCCATTCTCTTTAGCCATCCTGCTTTGAATGCCTTTGTGTCTCTGTGTGTATGTGTGCGTGTGTGTGCATGTGTGTGCGTGTGTGTGTGTGTGTGTGTGTGTGTGTGTGTGTGTGAACACCATGTGTAGGGCGCCTCCTTTGGTGACCTGACTCCTGGGATCCATCCTGCTTGTCTGTAGGATTCATCATCCCAGCTGAAGCTAGAGCCTGATCCCTCCTATCCAACCCATAAGCACACACACACACATGCACACACACACACACACACACATACTCACACAAACACAGGCACGTACAGGCATGCACCGATACATGTTTATTTAGTTGTTGCAGGAGGTAGACTGTATGCTCTTACTGTAGAACTACCCTGATAACATCACAGCATCGAACACAAACCATCTCTGGCAGACGAGAAAATGAGGTGGAAGCTGTTCCCTCGGTCTTGCCACTTTATATGAAAACAAATGACATATAGGAGAAGAAGAGTAGCAGGAGGAATAAGGAAAACTACATAAAAGTATTTTATGAAGCCAATATGACAGGATGACACTCGGAGATATTGGCGAAAGCAAAGCGAATACAAATGTAAAAGTGACAGCAGTGATTTGTGACGCCGACGGAGAGCCAAGGACCGGCCACTGCTCGAGACCAGAGACACTTCCAAGCCAAACATGCCACGGTCCAGCTGCGGACACAAATCACAGCGCATTTATATTGACTCATATTCAACATTCTGGACATGATTCATGCTCACTAATGAAGAACAAATCCATTTAGGCAGGACCAATGAGAACAAGGGGAAGGGGAATGAGGGATAATGACTGGGCATTGAGTAAAGATTGCTCATCACGGTAAGTGACAGGTTTGTGAAATACTGCCCAGGACTAGTCCTCATTCAATACCCTTTGCTATTCTTGTGTCCTGTCCTAATTGCACAGTGTACCTCAACCCAGAAAAAGAAGTCAATCTCCAGTGTAATGCTTATGAAGCAGCATTTGTGTGGTGGTGCACGCTAAAGGTTAGGTACCTTGTCAGAGGATGTAGCTGCTTCATTTAATCCCAAGCAAGTGACAGATAAAGGGCAGAGAGGAGGAGGAGAAATGATAGAGATCAAGCACACACCACCGCTAAGCCTCCGGAGGGGACAGAGGGGACAGAGGACAGAGTTCCCTCACTGGGACATTCCACCGGAATGGTAACCAGCTGATGTGAAAGCCACCAATCATGTTTGACCTTTCTTTGCATCCCCAATCAAAATGGCAATTTGATTCAAGAGTAATGGGGGAAGCCAGACGTCTGCCCTCGTTTCTGCCTGCGCGGAATCACTTGACCCTCCGAAATGAAGGAAATGGCTCTCGGTATGTTTATAAAATAATATTTGTGAAACAAGTTTCATGAGCTTTGATGTTGTTTTCACAGTCAAGAGTAACAACAGCAACCAGAGGCTCCAGGTCAAGAAAGAGAGAGAGAGAGATAGATAGAGAGAGAGCAAGAGAGGAGAGAGAGGGGGGGCAAGAGAGAGAAAAGGAGAGAGACCAAGAGAGAGAGAGGGGGGGGGGGGGAGAGCAAGAGAGAGAGTGCTCTGATATCCCAGTGGTGCGGCGAGCCAGCAGGGAGGATAGAGCTCAGTGGTGGCATCCAGAGTCCAGACCCAGAGTGGATGATTGGAAACATGTTCATCACGCCGCACACCAATTACTCCTTCAGAAACGCCTCTGGATCAGGCCGAAGGTGTTTGTGTGTATGTGTGAATATGTGTGTGTGTGTGTGTGTGTGTGTGTGCGCGCGTGTGTTTGTGTGTGTATGTGTTTGTGTGTGAATATGTGGGCCTTTCTGCAAATACGGGCACTTTTGAATTCTCTAACTGAGGAAAATAAACCCTTATGAATTTTAATTTCAACCATCACAGCATGTCAAATAAACATGTAAGTACACAAATTTGGAAAAAGTCGTGAAGATTTTAGTTTTTAAAATTTTTTTTTTTATGATTTTCTTTTTTTTCTTCTCGGGGTATGTCCTTACCGCAACAGAGAAATTACAGTAAATGTATGCATTTTTCTTTTAAAATGTTTACACAATTTCAGCACTTTTGTATTCACTGCAATCAACGCTTATTTCTAATCATACTCAATGAATTTAAAAAACATGTTAAAATAGAACATTTTATGATTTTCTGTGTACCAGGAGAAAAATCAGACGGTTAATACAAATGTCAGTTGTACTCATACTCACAAAAAATAGAGTAATGACAAATGTATTTTTTATTATATTGCTCCAACATGTACATTACATGTTCAATAACTTTTACAAATATGTTCATGAATAAAAAAATATAAAATTATTATTATAATTAGCTAATGCATTGTTGCGGTAATGACATTGTGTAAGGAAACCAGTGTTAACAGCAAAATGAGGAATAGTGTCATGCCATATGAGGATGTATGAACTGAACACAACACAGGCAAACAGGGACACAGGGACAGGGTAAACATTAAACAGTAATAAAAACAGGGTTAAAACCATTTCATTTAAATTTTCTGTGTAATTATGGGGTTGTTAACCAAGATCATCACTCCATCTCTGATGAAAACGTAGCTACAAACTTCTCTGATGCCTCAACTACTTTCTGTTTTGCCTCCTGGTTTCTTTTACTTACTTTCCACTGTCTTCTTTTCAGATTCACCTCTTTCTTTGTCATCTGTGAGACAGTCTTCAGTTGTCCACTTTCCTTTCTTTTTTTTTGTGACGCTCTCTTTCCTTCTGCAGATACTCTTTATGCTTTTCTGGGTTGTTCATCATTTTTTCTCTGCTTTTCCTTGATCTTTCTGTTGAATTAGGTTTCATCTATGGTAGCTAATGTGATGTATTACTATTTTGGTTGATATATTGGCAGTACAAGTAGAAAATTAGAAAAGTTAGAAAAACACCTTTTAATATAATGCACTGAACTTATTTACTTATATCAAGAATAATATTATGTATATATATATTAGTCTATCAGTAATTTATTATCAAATAATTTCATAAAAAAATTAAACATATATATTTTAAGCATTCTGAAAGTAGAGTCCCTGGCAAAAGTGCTGCAAAGTGCTGCGGTAAAGACATGCTGAGGTAAGGACATTTAAGCTAATACTGCAGAAAAATGACACCTAGCAAGGTCTGTTGGGTTAGCTCTTTCTCACACTATCTGATATACACTAGTTACATTAATTTAATACAAAATACAGAATAACTAGGCTGCCCGGTAAGGACACACAATAAGTACTACATAGGGAGTTATGATCTTTACCTTGATTTCTCCAAATTTTGGGACACAGATTGTGGAAGGTCAAACCATGTGCCCAATGTGGTCTCCTGAAGTCTTCTGTTTCCATGGAAACTAGATTTGTTTGGCTTGAGGAAATATGTTTTTCTATGGCATTTCATGTGTGTGAGTGATTGTGGTGTGTGTGTGTGTGTGTGTGTGTGTGTGATGTGTGGGAGAGGAAGGCAGTGAGTGTTTGTGTGAGTGTGTGAGCATGAGCGTGTGTGAGTACGACAGGCAGGAGAGCAGAGAGGACAGTATGAGAATAAAAAACATGGCAGAGCCATTTGTGGAGCTTTTTATAGAGAGCCACACATTGATAGGCCTTGCCGTAACATGTGGACTTTCCGTCTTGTATATTCCATTGTGTTTAGACAATGAAGTCTGCTCGACCTGAGCCATGAGAAACAACATGTGTGGCTCAGATCTATCAAAGACCTACATGTGCACAAGCACATCCAGATGGACCACAGACCAGCTCAGGCAGTTTTGTCTTGCCTTGCAGTGTGTGTGTGTGTGTGTGTGTGTGTGTTTTGGTGTGATGATTTGGTGTGGAGTGATAATAAGCAGCAGTGTGCATAAGACATTATGAATAAACAGGATTGTGTGTGTACTTTATAATGAGAACAGACCTTCGCACATTAACTACGTTTATATGGACATAAATATTCCAATATTAACCCGATTAAGACAATATTCCGAATAAGACGATGCCATGTAAACAACATTTTCTGATAGCGTTGACCCGAATAAGGTCATAGTCAGAATAAGCAATAATCAAATTGAGACATGTTGAGTGTTGAGTATTCCGACCTTAGTTGCATTATTGAGGTGCGTTGTATGCATGTACAGTATACACCTTAATCACAGTATAATGTCTTATTATAATTTTCGGTGCTGAAACTTCAACAGAATCAACTGTTAAGAATCAAGTCATACGAAAGCGTAATAACCTACCAGGTGTAACACCTACGTCTACTTCTCTCCACTCGTCATCCAATCAGTGCTCAGCGTCACCAGAGTACTGATCAGTCAGCTTCACTAGCTCATTACTGTACGTACACACCGCCGCCGACTTGAGCTTCCAAAGAGTCAGGAAGTCATTCATTTTCAATGGAAGCCGGCTTCTCTCAGCTGCCAGAAGCGTCAAATCCGTCGGCGTTGCATTTTGGGCGTCTTGAGCAACTTGAGCGTCAAGCAGAAAGTGGAAAGTCAGTCAACTTTATGGTAATGAGCTATGATGCGGTTCAGCGTCCAACGACCAGCAACCAATCGAATAGACGGAAGTATTAAGATAGAACACGATGGAACGTAAAATGCAGTCACGTCAGAGCGGCCAAAGCGTCCAAAGCTTCCCTGGACTTTTTTGACAAGCGTTCTTGACAGAGCGACCAGAGCTTCTTTGGAAGCTCAAGTCGGTGGCGGTGTGTACGTACAGTTACTCCATCACCGCCTGCTCTTGCTGTCAGCTCATTATCCCCGGTCACCTGAGACCGTAAACTTAGACTTTGTATCACTCTTTGCGAAGTCTTGATGTGATGCTACATGAGACTGCCATTTTTGTGTGTCTACTGTATACCTGACCTCTTTGTAACCAGCCTGTTGCTGCTGCTGTGTCTATCAGTTGGTCTTCTTTGTTGTAACTTTGTCCTTATTAAAACTCCTTATTTTTGGGTGATCTTTGCGTTTGTGTCCAGTCTGGCACCAAATACAACAGGACTGAAGGTGGTATATAAAAAGTTCTTTAGTAGACTGAATGTTTCATGATTAAAAATCACACTAAACACAGGCATATTTGTCCATTTTATGGCTTGCAGTCATGTGGGCTTTTCACATAAGAACCAGCCTTTTGTGGCTTGCTCATGCCCAGAGAGTGGGTTTGACTTTCTGACTGGATATCTCTTTAGGCACGTCACATTAAGGGCTACAACCGCCACTGATTAATTCAGACATAGAGGAAATGGTGTGTGGATGATGTTTGTGTCGCCCTGACCCACTGCACAATCTCAGCTGGTGTCCCCATCTCTTTAAACAATGCATTAACGGAGGAGATTGGCCATCACAAATATTGACTGAGGCACACAGGGAATGATTACTGAAAATTAGGAACACAATGGTTGCCATGCAACCGATACTGATTGCGCATTGAGGATTACCTCCTTGTGGTTACAAAGTAACAATATTCCAAAGAACACAAGGACAATGACTCAGACATCATTAACAACTCATAATTTTTTAGGTTTCAGTTGTCATTTATTAGAGCTGTCACATAGCAACAGAAAAAGTAATACACGTAGCTCCCTGAAAGAGAAGCCATACATGAAAAACACCCATCTCAAATCCACCAAAATAAATACTGAGTACAAAAGGGTGTACAGCTTTGTTGGGATTTTCACAGCACATTCATGTGGTGAGCCTCAGTCCTCTGGACTGTTGAGGGGGGCATAACCTAACTTGATCACGCCAAAGCCTCCATGCTGAAGACGCCAGTTGCTTTGTGTGAACATGTGAGGAGGGGACAGCCGAATCTCATGTGCATATACTGGGGTCAACCGATGTGCCTACAGTTGTGTGTATGACCTGTAACACACAGTCTGTGTGTGTCCATGTGGTGGTGTGTGTGTGTGTGTGTGTGTGAATGGTCATACACCATTCTGTGACATTCTTGTCATGAGGGCACATCCCTCACATACAAACGTTCCTCATGGCAGTCCTGCTCTGGACTGGCCTTTCTCTAGTTTTGTTCTAAGGTTTGTTCTATCATTTACAGGAGTGGAAGTTGGGGGTGTGTTCTTGTTCATAGTCTACAATCCTGCTCATTTATTCTCTTTTCCTCATTTGGAAAGCATTTCTCTCACTCCTGGCTACTGTTTGCGGTACGCTTTGGGCTGGGTATGGACTAAGCCTTCTGACCAATCAAGCTGCCAACGTGCCTTTGAACATGAAAACACTTTAACAGCTCACATTGGTGCTTGTGTGTTAAATTGCCTCAGGTAAATCTCTTCCTAGAAAACTCCTCAGGCTCGCCGTAACGTTGAACCACACTGGAGATGCTAATTGGAACCTGACAAAGGACAACGTTAAAGAAGCACGTCAGAGGCGGCCGGCCGGGTGAAGTGTAGTTACAGAAAACCTTCACTTCATGCTCAAGGCATTCCAACCAGCTCTGATTGGTGAACTTGTTTTTGTGTGTGTGCTATTTGCAGGGTGTGTGGATGGGCTGGAGGAGACAGGCTTCGGAAGGCACAGCTGTATGTGTGAGTGTGGAGCGACATGTCACCCCACTGTGCCATCTTAGTATGCTGTGATTAGTCGAAGGACTCGGGAGCCAGCTGTGACAGTAATGTCGGGGAACAAATTCCTCAAGTTCCAAAAAAAGCAACAAAAAAAAAACAAAAAAAAAAACAATCCAGCATGTCAAATTACACTCTTTTACATAAAAATATATCTGTGAGAAACTGAACTTTATCGTTCTCACTACCTCATCCGCGTTGCCCTGCAAGCGCAGACACGAGAGAAAGAGACTCATTTGTTCGTACACACACGCACACAGTTCCCCACTGCGTCCCTCGTTGAATGTAAAATGTTTTGTTTGTGATGTTAAGTGTTGTTGCATGTTTGGTGGGCTTTGGGTTATACAAGAGATGTACGGGGGTTTTTATTGTTGGTGTCGGGTGTTTGCCGCCGGTTTGGCGTTCGTTCACGCTGTAAACCAATTGTTTGGTTTGCGGCGATTCCGCTCATTCATTCATTCACTCATTACAATGTCATTACCAACTTCATTCTTGTCAGTAACAAATACATAGTGTGGTACCCACTAGCTTGTCATCCATTTGCCATGTCATATCGTCTGTATAGTGCCCATAATCTGGTTAACGCATACATCTACTCACAACACTTCCTGACGCTCCGACCTCTGTCACTGTCCCATTGCGGAAGCGCGCTCCGCGCCGGGACAGGTTATTTTAAAACATTCTGCAGGGGTAGGGAGCAGGGCATTATGCTACAGGGGTGTTTAGGATATTCTTTTGGTTGTTTTGTTTCTTTATGCCTTGTAGTGAGGTACATATTTATAACAGACATATGTTTTGTTCATTATATACTTTTCGGTTGTTTTCTATATCATTGTTATGTTGATTTGTTATGTATTAGTGAGCCCTATTCTGAGTACTTCCCTAGCTCAATGGTGTGTCTCAATTATCCCCATTTGACAGTACTAGCTGGGGCTATTTAATGGGGTAGCTCAGTTCCCAAAGGGTGCGTAGTAGGTGAAGGACTCTCCTGTTGTGAGGCAGAGTAAGTTATGTGTTATGCTGATACTTTGGACTATGCATTGTTTGTTCTATCTTTGTTTGTTTTTTGGTAGGGAAAAGTATTTTGTTTATTAGTGTTGCTATTTTTGAATATGGTGAAAAAATAAATAATTGAAATTAACAGAAGCTACATCCAACCTCTCCTGCAAGTGCCGTTTTCTCCATCTCCACCTAGAACTCACAATCCAACACGTGGGGTGACCGCCCGGTCGCTCACATTTGGTGTCAGAAGTGGGATTGTGACGCCTCTGGACAAACTGGAGAGGAGAAGTGGAAAGAGAGGTGGAAAGCGAGGACGAGGTGGAAAGCAAGATCGTACCTGGCGGAGGATGGCATATCGACGCCTAGAGCGAACAGACCAGGGGGAGGTCACGGAGGCAGAGGAAGAGCCACAAGGGGCCGATGGAGGAGCACTAGAGGGTGAGGTGCCAGAAGGGACGGACATGGCCGGGCTGTATGCGCTGCTCCAGAAAACGCTGAAGTCTCAGGAGCGTGAGTTCTTTAAGCAGGAGCAACGCTGGCGAAGCGTACAGGTCCAGTTGAACCAGCTCCGGGATGACGTTGATGAAAATCGTCAGCCGCCAGCACATCCACCAGCCCTGCCACCAGCCCAGCCACAGGCACCCCCAGCACCAGCACCACCTCTAGCACCCGCAGTGCCGCCAGCCCAGCCACAAGCGCCGCCAGTGCAGCCACAAGCACCGCCACAAGCACCGCCATCCCAGCCACAAGCGCCGCCAGTGCAGCCACAAGCACCACCTGTTCAGCCGCCAGTCCAGCCACCAGTGCAGCCCGCAGACCCAACGGCCCCAGTGGCATGGTCACGTGCTGCTGTTCCCAGGTATGAGGAAGGAGAAGATATAGAGCAGTATCTTACCACTTTTGAGCGGCTAGCTGCAGTGTACCGTTGGCCCAGGGAAGACTGGGCAGTGTATCTAGTGCCGTATCTCAGTGGTAAGGCGCGTAGTGCATACGTGGCAATGGACTTTAATGACTCTATGGATTATGGAAAAGTGAAGGAGGCAATTCTGGAAAAATATGAAATTAATGAAGAGATCTATAGGAGAAGATTCCGGGAGCCAGACTTCAGACATGGAGAATCTCCAAAAGAACTCTACCACCGACTAAAGGATCTGTTCCGGAAATGGATTAGACCTGAGGAGAAGACGGTCGAAGACATTGGGGAAGTTCTCATCCTTGAGCAGTTCCTGCGTACCCTGTCACCGGAGGTCAGAGTATGGGTTAAGGAACACAACCCGCAGACAGGCCAGGTTGCAGCAGAGCTGGTAGAGAACTTTGTGGCGGCTCGTAGAGGTTCGAAAAACTTTCGCGGTGACATGACTTCCAGAACCTTGGCCCGGGGTAAGTCAGATGGGTTTGGTGGTAGTAGTGGTCCCCGTCCTAGTGAGCGTAGAATTGGTGAGAGAAGCTCTTACCAACCCCCTAGGCATGCTACTATCCCCAAGGAACGCCCTGCAGAAAGGATTGTTTGTCACTATTGTGGACAAGATGGACACATTAAACCAGACTGCCCTGCTAGAAAGCCCAAAGGAGCTAGTCACTGTTGTCTCCCTGGGTCCGAAGAGCAAGGGGTTATGGGTAGACTACAAACTGTCCCTGTGTTAGTGGGTGGGAAGTTAGCCAGCGCCCTGATAGATACAGGAAGCTCCCAGACTTTACTTCAACCCCACCTAGTGGACAGACAAGATCATGTGGCTGGGAAAAAACTGAAAGTGATCTGTGTTAATGGAGACGAGCATGAATACCCAGTGGCCAAGGTGTATATAGAGGTGCAAGGACAGGTTTATCGGTTGACTGTTGGTATTGTTGAGCGCCTCAGTCATCCTGTTGTCCTAGGGCAAGATATTTTGGTCCTGCCTGAGTTAGTGCAGTCCAATAAGCCCGTTAATGTGGTTATCACCAGGTCCCAGGCAAAATCTCAGGGAAAAGACTCCTTAGAGCACAATGTGATCGATCCCTTGAGAGAGCTGCCCTTTTTCCAAAGTGAGGTCATTCCCCAAATTAAGTCAAAGGCTACAAAGAGCCGTAAGCAGAGAAGACGAGAGAAACTAGTGGGAGCACTCCAGAGAATGCAGAATGGGGAGGGCACGCCCCTAGGGGGAGGAGCTGGGGAAGACATAGCCAGTGACATGGAGAAGTTGCAGAAGCAGGACCCTACATTGCAGGAAGCCCTCAGCAAGGTTAGCAGTGTAGATGGGGTGCTAACTGGGGTTTCAGCCACTTTGTCTGGGGAGAGCTACATTTTGAGAGAAGGCTTGCTGTATCACCAACCCGAGGGGGATAAGGCAGAGCAGCTAGTGGTACCCAAGATGTTAAGAGACCGTGTGCTTTCCCTCGGCCATAGTATCCCCTGGGCAGGACATCTCAGCACAACAAAAACCTTTGAGAGAGTTGCTGCAAGGTTTTATTGGCCAGGAATGTATAAAGAAGTGCAGGAGTATTGCAAGTCTTGCACTGTGTGTCAGCTCACCAGCAAAAGGAAGACCAGTCCATTTCCACTTCAGCCACTCCCCATCATTGAGGTTCCCTTTGCAAGAATAGGGATGGATATTGTTGGGCCTTTAGAGAGGACGCAGAATGGCCACAGATACATCCTGGTAGTCTGTGACTATGCTACACGTTACCCAGAGGCTTTTCCCCTACGCAAAGTAACCGCCACAGCCATATCACAAGCTCTCCTTCAGCTGTTTTCCAGAGTAGGAATACCCCAAGAAATCTTAACAGACCAGGGTACAGCCTTTCTGTCCAAACAGTTGAAGCAGGTCTATAGTTTACTTGGTATCAAGGGGATCAGGACCACACCATATCACCCACAAACTGATGGCCTGGTTGAACGTTACAACCAGACTCTGAAGGGTATGATCAGGAAGTATGTGGCTTCCAACGGAAAAGATTGGGACCGCTGGCTTCCATATTTGCTTTTTGCGTATCGTGAGGTACCCCAAGCTTCTACGGGCTTCTCACCGTTTGAACTTTTGTATGGAAGACCGGTGAGGGGGCCTCTCGATTTGTTGAAAGAGGCCTGGGAGGGACCAAAAGCTCCAGAGACCCACAGCGTTCTCTCTCATGTCCTGCAAATGAGAGAGAAAATGGAGGAAATGTCAGAACTGGTCCGGAGTAACCTTGAACAGGTGCAGCGGCGCCAGAAAATCTGGTATGATCGCACAGCCAGACAAAGAACCCTTCATACGGGACAGAAAGTCCTTCTACTCCTACCCACCTCTGAGAACAAGCTGTTGGCCCAGTGGCAGGGGCCATTCACGGTAAGCCGCAAGGTGGGACCTACGACCTATGAGATCGACGTGCCGGGCAGAAGGAAGTCCCAGCGGGTCTTCCATGTTAACCTGCTAAAGGAATGGAAGGAGCGTGACACCCAGGCTAGTGTGCAGCTTCTGGTGCGAGCCGTTGGAGAGGACGAGGACAACCCAGAGCAGTTCTTCCCGGCCACTCAACCACCTTCAGCTCTTGACCTGTCTCACCTTACTCCACAGCAACAGAGGGAGCTAGAGACAGTCCTTCCGGCTGGACTGTTCCAAGAAAAGCCCGGTTTCACCACAGTAGTGGAGCATTCCATTCCTCTGAAGGATCCCACTCCGGTCCGTCAGAGAATGTACCGCATCCCAGAGCGTTTACTCCCTATGCTCAAAGACGAGGTAGAGGAGATGCAGACACTGGGGGTCATTGAGAGATCCCACAGTGAATGGAGCAATCCGGTTGTTCTTGTGCCTAAAAAGGACGGGACAATCCGGTTTGTATTGACTTTCGCAAAGTGAATGCCCAGTCACAATTCGACGCCTATCCCATGCCCAGGTTGGAGGATTTGATTGAACGCCTGGGTAAGGCTAGTTTCATCACCACCCTGGACCTGTGCAAAGGCTATTGGCAGGTACCCCTGGCCAAGCAGGACCGGCCATACACTGCCTTCAGGACCCCTCAAGGATTATTTCAGTTCATTGTAATGCCTTTTGGCCTGCAGGGGGCGCCAGCCACGTTCCAAAGGCTCATGGATCGTGTTCTTGAGGGCACTGGGTCTTTTGCCGCGGCATATCTTGATGACATTGTGATATACAGTACCACGTGGAAAGACCACCTGCATCATGTTGGTGACGTGCTACAGCGCATCCAGAGTGCAGGACTCACAGTGCACCCCAAAAAGTGTGACTTTGCCAAACCAGAAGTCAGGTATTTGGGGCATGTACTGGGAAGAGGGATTATCCGACCCCAAAAAGACAAAGTGCAGGCTGTAAAGGACTGTGCACAGCCACAAACCAAAAAAGAGGTGCGGTCTTTCCTCGGACTGGTTGGGTGGTACCGCAGGTTTGTGCCAAACTTTTCCTCCCGAGCTGCGCCACTTTCGGATTTGACCCGGAAGTCTGGGTCCAGTCGAGTGCAGTGGGGGCCAGAGCAGGAGTCAGCCTTCAATGACCTGAAGGGGGCTCTGTGTCAGGATCCAGTGTTACAGAGCCCGGACTTCGACAAACTGTTCACGGTCCAGACTGATGCTTCTGGCGTTGGACTAGGGGCAGTCTTGCTCCAAGGAGAGGGGACTGACCAGAGGCCTGTGGCTTATATTAGCCGCAAGCTATTCCCCCGAGAGACAAGATATGCAGCTATTGAGCTGGAATGCCTAGCCATCAAATGGGCTCTTGATACCTTTAGGTATTACTTGCTAGGCAGAGATTTTCTGTTAGAGACTGACCACCGCGCTCTTCAGTGGCTTGGGCGTATGAAGGACTCGAATGCGAGGATAACCAGGTGGTTTCTTGCTTTGCAGCCATATCGGTTCCAGGTACATTATCGTACTGGGAAACAAAATGTGGTCGCAGACTTTTTGTCTCGCCACCCTGGTGGTGAGACTTCAGAGGGGACGGGAAATGTGAGAAACTGAACTTTATCGTTCTCACTACCTCATCCGCGTTGCCCTGCAAGCGCAGACACGAGAGAAAGAGACTCATTTGTTCGTACACACACGCACACAGTTCCCCACTGCGTCCCTCGTTGAATGTAAAATGTTTTGTTTGTGATGTTAAGTGTTGTTGCATGTTTGGTGGGCTTTGGGTTATACAAGAGATGTACGGGGGTTTTTATTGTTGGTGTCGGGTGTTTGCCGCCGGTTTGGCGTTCGTTCACGCTGTAAACCAATTGTTTGGTTTGCGGCGATTCCGCTCATTCATTCATTCACTCATTACAATGTCATTACCAACTTCATTCTTGTCAGTAACAAATACATAGTGTGGTACCCACTAGCTTGTCATCCATTTGCCATGTCATATCGTCTGTATAGTGCCCATAATCTGGTTAACGCATACATCTACTCACAACACTTCCTGACGCTCCGACCTCTGTCACTGTCCCATTGCGGAAGCGCGCTCCGCGCCGGGACAGGTTATTTTAAAACATTCTGCAGGGGTAGGGAGCAGGGCATTATGCTACAGGGGTGTTTAGGATATTCTTTTGGTTGTTTTGTTTCTTTATGCCTTGTAGTGAGGTACATATTTATAACAGACATATGTTTTGTTCATTATATACTTTTCGGTTGTTTTCTATATCATTGTTATGTTGATTTGTTATGTATTAGTGAGCCCTATTCTGAGTACTTCCCTAGCTCAATGGTGTGTCTCAATTATCCCCATTTGACAGTACTAGCTGGGGCTATTTAATGGGGTAGCTCAGTTCCCAAAGGGTGCGTAGTAGGTGAAGGACTCTCCTGTTGTGAGGCAGAGTAAGTTATGTGTTATGCTGATACTTTGGACTATGCATTGTTTGTTCTATCTTTGTTTGTTTTTTGGTAGGGAAAAGTATTTTGTTTATTAGTGTTGCTATTTTTGAATATGGTGAAAAAATAAATAATTGAAATTAACAGAAGCTACATCCAACCTCTCCTGCAAGTGCCGTTTTCTCCATCTCCACCTAGAACTCACAATCCAACACGTGGGGTGACCGCCCGGTCGCTCACAATATCACTGTATTTACACACCCATCCCCACCCCATTTAAACAGCTTTTCAATGCTTGCAGAACACTCGATTGGTTCGGTAAGATGAAAAATATGAACATACAATTTCATATGAACACAGGGCTACTCAGGGACTGATAAGCATGGCTTCTGCATTTTCTACACAATCTGCAAGGACATCATCAACTAAAGCCATAAAAGAAAACATTTGGAAAAATATTGTGTTTTTTTTGGAATGGAGCTCTTTAGGATTGAAATCACTTAACTAAAGCCAAGCTTATCTTAACACCCCTTTCAATGCCAATCCATCAATATGTATACACTAAACAACAAAAAAATATACTTATTACATTTGAATGAAACAAAACAAAATCACAAATGATCAAATAATTAATTCCTTTATTTATTTTAATAATATTTGTAATAATAACTCTAAACATAACTTTAGTCCTTGATAGTATCCAGGGCTAAAACACAATCATCTAGGAACATGTCATCTCTAACTCATCAAAGTGCTGACAGTGCCTGTGGAGTGGAATGGAGATCATCGCTCCATAAAATACTGAGCACATCGGCAACCCAATGTCCCTCCAGCATAACGAAAACAAACCTGGGAGCTTAGAGTTACTAACGCCTCTCTGACACTGGCAATCTTCTGGAGGGGTTTTGAATCATTTTTGTTCTTTCTCTCTGGCAAGATGACTACCCACCCTGGCTGTTTTAGTCTTGTTAATCTCTCCCTGGAGACATCTAATTTAGCCTCGGGAGCTCTCACACAAACAAGAGACGTGCTTTCTCAAAGCTAGGAATTCACTAATGCAGTGTACAAAAATAACCAACAACAGTTTCATGCTCCCTGCTGCAATCTCATCTTGTGGGAGCATGTTATTCGTTTTCAGGGTAACTGCAACTTTGGCTGGATCGCAACTCTGAGAAATAGTCTTATAAGTCTTGCGTCTTATCGCGATTCAGCAACACTCCTGGTTTGGGAAGTCCTGTATATCTGCTCTCAGGAAATGGGCAAAGCATGGTCCACAGAGGAGCATCCTGGTACGTGTCGGCCGTGAGGTTCGAAGAGATGGGTGTTAAGAAATTCGGAGAAACAAATTAAATTCTGGAGATTGGAGATGCCACGAGAGAGGCAAAAAGGCAGACAGTGAAACAGGAAGAGAGAGAACTGTGTGTGTGTGTGTGTGTGTGTGTGTAAAACTCAGGCAGATACATGCAGCAAGAGACAGAGAGCGAGAAAGAGAGAGAGAGAGAGAGAGAGAGAGAAAGAGACAGACAGATGTGTCGACCACCTGAGATGTGGTCTTTACAAACACACTGAATCACAGATCATTTGTCATGTAAATATTTTTGTTTCACCCTGTGTTGGTGGCTACACAAGCACCAACCACTGAGCAACACTCTTGAGTTAGTAGCTCTGCATTTAATGAAAATAATTATAAAACTAATCTCTCTGTGCCTTAACTGCTGGGGCTCCCTCACTCACAGTACTGACCTGGGATGCCAGAGAGCGAAAGATGGCCGAGTGGAACGAAGGAAAGAAAAAAAGAAAGAAAGAAAGAAAGAAAGAAAAAAAAATGCTTTATTCTGTTGTTAGTACCGTGGACTCATACATCTTTTCTAGGGATTGGATGTTTCTAGAATTATTCAAATCATCACAGACTGATGCTGAAGGACTGTGTGCAGCTGAATTAAACTACTTCCTAAATCATCTGAATAATGGAGACGAGCTTTTGGTGAAATTGAGCGTGAAATGGTCATATTTGCTACAGCACAGACAAGCTGGGATTTCCTTTACTCTAATGAAGTACTTCTAGGATACCTGGAAGGATTTTTCTTTATTAGGCACAGTCTTGCCTTGGGCTCCTGTTGTTTAATGTTGCTCTGGTGTCAGTTCCTCTTAACAGCATCTTGTCTGAATATAAATGCAGTTTGTCACAGTTAATTAAAAACCAAAACAACCACATAACAACAACCGGTCCCTGTGACCATGAATAAAAAAAAAATCAATTGGATATTCTCAATCAATCTCCCAGGAAACACACACACACACACACACACACACACACACACACACACACACACACAAACACACAGGGTAATGGGTGAGCTCTTTCCCTAATACTCTTTCTCACTCTCAAACTCTTTCTCTTGAATTGTGCTTTGCTCTGCTGTGTCACACACACACACCAGGGCAACAGCACACACACACACCGGGGCAACAGCACACATACCAGGGCAACACCGCCACTACAAACAGTGCATTCAGAGTATTTTCAGGACCTCTCAAGTCATCAACATCCTATGGTTGAGACTGATCTTAAAGAGGTGATGCTCAGGGCTTGGTTTCCTCCGCACACAGCATTGGGAACTGCGGCCAAACAGTTCAATATTCATTTCAGACACACACCATCAACCGTGAGACCTTACATAAGCCAAGACAGGTGTGTGCCTTTCCTAATTATGTCCAATGAATTTGATTATGCACAGGTGGAGTCCAATTAAATTGTAGAAGCATCTCAAGGACCACTAGCTGTATTTCCATTTGACTCCTGTATCCTTTAAACACATGTATGTGTACAACACTTTGTGAGCCAGTCATTAGTTAGCCTACACCTACCAAATTTGGAGTTTATCCACCCCCTCTAGCAAATCAAACCTTTATTTGCATTAGACGATTTTATGTACATTTGAAGGATTTTCTTACACAAATAGTCAAAATTATTAAAAGAAATGGATGTAACTCCAGTTGTTTGCAGAGGAGGCAGGCATCAGCGCTCAATTACAAGTGTCATAACTAAGTGTCGGAATACTTATGTAAATAGGATCACCTCACACAATGCTCCAAAAACCCTTTTGTAATTCTGTCATTGAGTGTAGTTTGATGAGAAACTATTGAATTCATTTTGAGCTATTCAATTCATTTCAGTCAGAAACAACAAAATGTGTAACATTTCAAAGGGTCTGAAAACTGTCTGAATGCACTGTAGCAGAGAACTCCCACAAAAGAAAAGATGAAAAGAGTCAATCAAAGTGATGATTCTCTCTCTCCACCTCTCTGTCTGATTCCCCCGCGCTCTCTCTCTCCATCTCTCAGTTCAGTAATGAATGGCGACAGTGAGGAAAAACAGAATGGTGTAGGTCGAGTCTGACAATCCTCCAGGGTTCAGAGTTCATCTCACTTGTCATGTAAGAGTGTAGAGAAAGTGACTACTATATCAATGTACATGGACCTCTCTGATTCATGACACTGGGTTTTGAGTTCTGTTTTGGTGGTGTAAAATCTCCAAAAACAAACAAACAAACAAACAAAAAAAAAACAGTGGAATTTTTTTACATTACTTTACCTCTTTCTATATACATAGGAAAACAAAATCATTTATTATTTTCTTAATCTCAAAATTCATATGAAATACCTTTGGCAATATACTGCATGTCATCGTTTCAGAGTCAGTGTTTCGGTCTGACAACCATAAGAACTCCGTCTCAAGACAGTTTTCTGAACATTCCGGAGTCCTCCTCTGGAGCAGGCGGAGGGAGAGAGGGTGGAGCCATCCACTGAGGAGGAGTGGAGGAGCATCTGGAGTGCTGCTCTGTTCTGTTCAGTCTGTGAAAGTGTGTGTGTGTGTGGTATGTGGTGTGTGGGGTATGTGAGTGTGTGTGTGGTGTGTGTGTGTGTGTGTGTGTGTGTGTGTGTGTGTGTCAGAAACAGGACTCCTGTGACTCTGTGTCATGCTGTAGCGACACCTTCTCCTGCTCCACGTGGTTTCCGTTGGTGAGAACTGCATACCTGCAGAGGAAGAAAAAAAAAAACACAGAATCACATCAGAGGGGTCAGCTGGTCAGTTCCACAGCCTCCTCACGCCGTCCCGCCATCATCGACACACTCTAAACATCTGCACTCCCACCAAAACACCTCTCAACACAGGACACTGGCTCTCGACTTGAACTGAGAACTGAAGAGCAAAAGTCATCTAAATGAGTGATTCTAAGCAGAAGTAGCTGGCACTTCTGCCTGGTTCCCAAGTAAAGGAGAGGAGCAGAAGAGAGGAGGGGAGAGGAGAGGATGGGAGAGGAGAGAAGAGGAAAGGAGGGGAGAGGAGAGGATAGGAGAGGAGAGGAGAGGAGAGGAGGGGAGGGGAGGGGAGAGGAGCAGAAGAGAAGAGGACAGAGAGTAAGAGCAGCTCAGTAACAGCAGACCGTATGAAAGACAAACAGGCCCTTTCCAGCACTATTAGAGAGCAGATTCGCGTAAACCTTGGAGATTTGAGACAATTGAGTTTGGCATGGCCGATGGCAGACCTCGAGGCGCTTTCGTTTGTGTTGGCTGTTCCACAGAAATAGGAACTTTTTACCTTAAAAGCCAGTAGACCGACCAAGTGGGCGCTACTGACCACTTTAAGCAATTGAGAATCATGGTTAGTGCATTTGCACATTTTATAAAGAAGATCAGGTTTACTACTATTTTTATGGAAAACATATAAAAACAGTCAAATGAGCAAAGAATCAAGTTGACTATTTTGGAATATTTTGGGAAAAAATCCAAAACCTTCCCATGAGCATACTGAAGTAATCTAAAGATACTTTCACAAGCCATTCCACCAACTGCTCCTGATTTTCGTTGACACTCCATTAAGCAATATTAATTCGATTCAGCCATTAGAAATAAATAAACATTCACTGAAGCATTTAGCATTAGCTGTGGATTATTACTACTTTGTTAATGCTTACTGATGTATCATCTAATCTCAGTTAATGACGTGGTAATGCAAAACCTAATCACTGCACAGTCCGTGCTAGAAAGCATAGCCTATGGGTGACCCTGTTCCAGCAGAGGTCCTCCCATGTGACCCATGCTGCCTAAGAGGCCACTGGAGGGCTTTATCATAAAGTGCCTCATGCTTGATCACAGCTGGATCATAGCGTCTAAAGCACACCAGCATCAGACATGTTGTTGCACAGTTATCTACAAAGCGAGGAGGAATGCAGAATGTAGAGGTGCTGGCCGGGAGGTCATCAGAATAGGGACACAGTAGCCACGCACTCTGATCTTGTTTTATGTTATTTATCCAAGACAGACGTTTCGGCAAACGGCCTTAATCAAGGTTTCCGCTGAGTAAACACTGTCATCTAAAGTCAAGAGGCTCTTATTGTGGCAGCCCTTGAACTTAACTCCAATTACATTCACTGTTACGGTTCATGGCACTTTATGTGATGAGCCAGGTCCATTTCCACCTGGAGATTACTGCTCATGATTGTGTGTGTACACAGTCAAGTGCTCAGCCTCTGGCCTCTCTCCTCTCACCGGTGTCCACTCAGAGAGGCACATGGATCCACACAGTGACTTCAGGCTCCATTGGGATAAGAAACAAACACACATTTGGACTAATTGGAGAATATTAGTGAACCAAGCAGCAAAATAAGACCAAGTGCACTAGCTCGTTGCACAGGGTCTTAGCACAGGCTTTATCACACATTATTGTTGATTCCATTTCTATTCTGTTCCTTATTTCTATATTAGCCCAGGCCTAATGTGGCAGATATGAGGCTAATGGGGACTTTCTTGACTGTTGGTGTCAGACTCAGAACCAGGTGACAGAAACACTCGGCCATATTACAACAGGAGCTGTTAGAGAAGAGAGGCTGTGTCATGGGTCACGCATGCATTCTGTGTCCCTGAAATGCATGTTCAGTTTCTGTAAATGCTGTGTGTGTGTGTGTGTGTTTGTGTGTTGGCTTATTTTCTGCGTGTAGTGCGCTGACCGCCAGCGCTGAGGTGGTTACGAAAACCATTAAAGCCCACTCCGATAAACAAGCGGACCCGGCCACTTCCTGCTGGGGAAATTGGCCGTGACATTCAGCTTTGAAAAAAGCGAGGAGAAAAAAGGAGGAACAAGGAGAAAAGCCCGGCAAGTCTGTAATGTTCCGGGATTTCACAAGGAAACGTGCTGCAGGTTTCCAATGAAGCCAGACCCCAAATCGTTGCCACATTTCAGTCTCCCTGTACAACAATGTGCTGTTTGTGATAACGCAGATCTCTGCAAACAAAGCTTTAGAAGCAGCTCTGGCAACAATAAGCAAATAATGACAGAGAGAGAGAAAAAGAGAGAGAGAGAGAGAGAGAGAGAGAGAGACAGACAGATGTGTCGACCACGTGAGATGTGGTCTTTACAAACACACTGAATGACAGATCATTTGTCATGTAAATATTTTTCTCTCACCCTGTGTAGGTGGCTACACAAGCACCAACCACTGAGCAGCAAATTAAGTGCTCCTCATAAGGAGGAATCACTACTGGTACTGAGAGGAGGTGATATGATATGGAAGGAGGCTTACAGTCCTTCAGGTAAATAAACCAAAGTACCTGTGAGGCTGAGCCCATAAACTAATGCTTCTGGGGATCTGTAAGAATGCAGCTTATTGCTCACACACTCACATGCACACACACACACACACACACACACACACACACACACACAAATGCCTAACTTATGAAATGAACTAAGGGATCATCCACTGTGTACTGCAGTGGTGTGTCTCTCTGTGTGTGTGTGTGTGTGTGTGTGTGTGTGTGTGCTGTCATGGGCATGTGTAGGTGCTTGCACATGCATCATCATACTATCTAATTATCTAAGTTGTTGCACTGCATAAGATGTCTTTCCTGCGTGCAGAGAGAAAGATGGGAACACTGCCGAGGACGTTACATGGCAACAACAGAGACGGCAAGCCAGCTGGTGTGTAAACATCATCCACTGTGGAGGTGCCAGGAGGCATGATGCCAGTATGTCCACACACACACACACACACACACACACACACCTATACACATACAAATAAACACACATACACACAAGCAGCCTTTTACACTGAGAGAGATCAACAGAGGAGAAAAGTGAAAGAGAGAGAGAAAGAAAGAAAGGAGAGAAGTAATGAGAGAGAGAGAGAGAGAGAGAAAAGAGATCAGAGTCCAGGGCTAACAATTGAGCAGCTTACATGTCTTACATCTCATAGATGCCACACAACTAAACATGGGTGAGAAAAATAACAAACACGCACATTTGTCCTTGTTACCTCTGAATGAAAAGAGAAGAGAAGCTGGAGGAAAGAGGGGAGAAGAAAGTGAGCAGTGGAGCGGAGAGGAGAGGAGAGGAGAGACGAGGAGAGAGAAGAGTGTAAAAAATTCAGTGTGAGTGGCGATAGTGACTCATGCGGTTTAAGTGGTGTGGAAGGAGCTCTGCATTAAGGAGAAGGTCAGCTTCTCGGCTCGGAGACCAAAAAACGCTCATTTCCGCCGAGCAGCGTGACACACCAGCCAAATAAAGATGAGAAGTATACCTCCAGAGAGATATACAATGTTCTACAAGGGAACCTGGAGAACAAGGGGACTCTGACAGAGGGTAGGAAGGTGTGTGTGGGGGAGGGACACAAATTAAACAAAATGAAGTGGCGTCTCTCACCCAGGCACATTGCTTAAAAAGGCCACGTCGCCGTTCAGCTCACGTGTATATAAACACACACTGGAGCAAGGGCAGGGGACCGTCATCACACCATCCCTCAGCTGACTTCACCGGCCCTGGGCACGCACTCAGACATGTCTGGGCCACATGTGGGCCAGTACTGGGCCGGAAGGAAGCACTGGCTGGGATATTAATGCCTTCCCTGTAATCGGCTGGCCTCCTGGTAAAAAGGCCTTTCGTCCAAACAAAGTTTCCTGTGGGAATGCCTCTGTGGGCTCCCGCTGAATTAGGTCAGTGACGCATGCTAATAACCTGTGTGTGTGCTAATAACCTGTGTGTGTGTGTGTGTGTGTGTGTGTGTGTGCTAATAACCTAAATCTACCAGCCGCATCAGTGCATGGCAATTATTTACTGCTAAATACGCCGAAAGCTGTCAGACACTGGCCATAAAGCACCCATCTGACAGGCTAGAGGTTTATTCCCAGGCTGCTGTCAGCATGATGTGGGACAGATTTGATTTGTGCGTGTGTGTGTTTGTGTGTGTGTGTGTGTGTGTGCTTGGATGGTATCTCTGCTACTGTGTGCCATGCCACCACTGCCACCAACCTCCTCCTTCAGAACACCATCTGCTGACCGCAGTAAAAGTGCACACACACACACACACACACACACACACACCAGTATCATCGGCACATGAACATGCACATCTGCTCCAGTCTAAAGAAGATGTCTCCACGGCAGAGCAGAGCAGTGTAGTCCACCCGGCAGCTTCCCTTTAGCACCCCATTCATCTGTACTACCGCCCTGGAGGAAGCACATTCACATTAACACCCATTAGCTCTGCTCTTCGTCTCGGTCTCACTCTAGTCCTCACAGCCTCCCTCTCTGTCTGCCTGTCTCTTGGGTGTCTGTATATGGCCCTAGCCCAGTAGAGACAGGGAGAGACTAGGAGCGATGAGACCTCGGAGTATTCAAGAATTTCAACGACTTGTAGCAATCACCAGAAAAATAATGTTGCAATCACCAGCTGGCGATGCAAAGTGGGCAGGTACTAAGTTAAACTATTCCCAGTTTATGCAGATTGGGAGTGAATCATTTTTTTATTTGCATTAGAAGTTTTTATGTGAATTACAAGAGTTTCCTACCCTGGAAATCCAGAGTTCTCGCAAGAGCACAATGGAATTGTCTCTGCGAGACACTCTGGCAATGAGCAATGATGCATGTTACTTTAACCCCTCCTTGCGTCGAAGTCCGGAATCATTCAGAGTAAATTGGTCTAGTGTTATCCAACTGCGTGCAGTGAGATTTTCAAATGCATGCTTGTTGCCGCCCCTCGAGTTGGGCCATTACATTGTTCGTGGCCAGACCCTTAATCTTTCTAGATTACCAGGGTCTGGATTTTCCAGGCTAAAAGTTTCCATCAATCAATCAGTATTTATTATTCGATTGATCAAAATGATTAAAAGTTTGGAAAATGGATGCATCAGAACACCATTACAAGTGTCATATCTAATATGTAAATAGACTATTTTCCATTTTTCTCTCATCACTGGGTATCGTGTGTATATTGATGAAAAACATTGAATCCATTTTATGATGAATCTAAAACAACAAAATGTGGAAAACCTCAAAGGTTCTGCAAACAGTACAAATGCACTCTAACAAACTCATCCACTGGAGATAAGATCAAAAGACATAACAAAAGGATTGTTGACTTTCATTCTTTGTGACATTCTCTACTGACATGTCTCTATTTGTGTCTGACTCTCTCTCTCTCCCTCGCTCTCTTTTTTTGTGTATTCTGTGTAAGAGTGTATCTTTTCCTCTTGGTTTCTCTCTCTCTTTCTGATTGTCTGTCTGTTTGTGACTGATATGAAAGCTACGCCATGAAAGCTACCGATATGAAAGTGGTGCTTTAATCAACCCAAGTGACATATAAACCCCATCTCCACTCTACATTCACCAATCCAGTGATTAACCTACCAGCACCACTGCGCTGCTGTGTGTGTGTGTGTGTGTGTTTGTGTGTATTTTTAGCCTGTGGATGTTCACAGAGCACCCCTGGTTGAGTCAGGTAGAGTGACAGAGAGCAGACACAGGCCTGTTTCATAAGAGAAGCTTTTCCACCCATAAACACATCAGCGGAGATGTTACGACTACAGAGGGGAACACACACACACTCACACACCGGCAGAGAGGACTGGGGGAGTTCTACAAATGCTGCTGGGGGGGTATGGTATGCGTGTGTGTGTGTGTGTGTGTGTGTGTGTGTGTGTGTGTGTGTGTGCACATATGCATGCGTGTGTGTCTGTCTGTGTCTGTGCGGAGTGGCGGATGGCTACAGGGTGTATCGTGGGAGAGACAGACCTGAACTCTGTGACCTTGAGACCCCTCCACCTCAGTTAGACAGAGAGCCGACCAGCACAATTAGACTGAGTGTGGGATGGAGACAGAGAAACAGACTTTAGGAAGATCAACAGACACCCCACAATTAGCCCTGATTAGCTGGACTAGGAGCGCTGTTGATCTTACAGTCAGTTTATGTAATATAGCCAGCTAGGTCACAGGAAACCGAGGAAGGTGTGTGTGTGTGTGTGTGTGTGTGTGTGTGCGCGTGTGTGTGTGTATGTGTGTGTGTGTGTGTGTGTGTGTGTGTGTGTGTGTGTGTGTGTGGGTGGGGGGAGTCAGATGAAGAGAAAGAGAAATAAAAAGAGAAAGAGAGGCCAAACCAAGACAATCCCTCGACTTTAATCACAAAGTGAGAATGAGAATCTGAGACATGCAGGGACAGAACTCACCGAGAGAGAGAGAGAGAGAGAGAGAGAGAGAGAGAGAGAGAGAGAGAAGGAAGTGAAGGACAAAAACGTTACTAAGAGTAAAGACAAATCTTTGTTAAAGGTGATGTAAAATGTTACTCGGTTTCAAAACATTTTTTGTCACATACAGCAAACATCACCTCACCATTTGCTAGCTGCCTGCGCCCTGAATACACTGTAAACAAAATGTGATCTCTGTGGACAGCCCAGGCTCCAAAAACGGTAACAAAAACAACCTGGTACAGCCTGGACCATAGAAACATAACAATGCGTGTTTAGGAGAGTTTCAATTGTACTGGAGGTAGGGGGAGGGAGTAGCGAGCTAGCTCTCTCTTTTGTTTGAACGTCAACAGAAGTGACGTTACCCAACATCGCTTAGAGCACCTTTAACCTAAAGCATTATTGTCCTCAGGTGGGTGATGTGTGTTTGTGTGTAGGAGAGAGTGAGTGCAGTATATACAGTATGTGATATCCTATACTGCTCATGGACTCTGTTAGTGGACTCAGTGGACTTAACATTTGATATCACCCAGTCTGACATCACTTCCTCATCAGTTGAAACACCTTTCACATTTCAGAAGTCCTACTTCCTACCTGACCCTCTCCTGTCATCTCTATCTACAGTATGTAAGGGGTGAGAGGACGCCCTACTATCTAATAGACTATGTGCACAAAAGGCTTTTCCTATACGATCATGTATTTCTGGTGAAGCGTTAACTGTGTTGTAACGACATCTTGTTGTTATATTCTGCTCCTTACATCTTCACTCTGACACTGAATAACTGAATATCTGTTTGCCCAATAATAACAATTTTAACACACGCATAAATCCTTCTTTATCATTACCTGCTGATTCCCTATAGTGCACACCCAACCGAGTCCGTGTAGACACTAATTAAATTAACAATAGCAGCAGGTTCAAACACACCTGGTTCCACCGGAAACAAACCAGTATATTTTCTATCTTCTACTGTCCTTATTGCTTAGTTGTGTTTTTTATATTATATACTTTTAATTACTTTTTTCTGCTGTTAGTGAATGTGTGTGTGATGTCTGTATGCTACTGAGACCTTGAATTTCCCCTGGGGATCAATAAAGTATCTATCTATCTATCTATCTATCTATCTACCTCTCTCTTTCTGTCTTTTTGTCATGTTATCATTCTTTCCTCAGCACTCATCCTCTCTCCCTGTTCTCTCCCTCTCTCTCTCTCTCTCTCTCTATCACCCTCTCTCCACTGTGGGCACTAGTGCTGTCAGTGCAGCTCTCAGGGAAAAGACCTGACTAGTGGAAATGTTCTGTTTACTGCTGTGCTGTGAGTGTCATCCCTAGAGGGGGCAGACTGAGGTGGTGGCGGTAGTGAGGTCTGAACGAGAACGAGGTTGGCACCAATTGTGGTAACGATTAAATCTGAAGCCTTCATAACGATTAAATCTGAAGCCGTCATCGTTAAGGCATTCATTACGGTGTCGTAAAAAAACATGGCATGAAACAGGAGTGCTGCGTCGCCGTGGCAGGCCGAGGTCAGTTCCTGAGAAGTGACCTCATTCATCACGGTGATTGTTTTGGGCTTCAGTCATTACGATGATACTGATGAGGAAGATGACACGCTCTGCCTGGCCTACTTTCCTGGCTGTTTTGACTGCTTGGTAATGAGCTGTTTTATTGCCCATACCCACTCTGGCAACCGAAGCTTCTATAAAACATCCCGCGAGCCGCAATCGCTTTGATCTGATCTTCCAACCACCTGTGTCCTCTTCACCACCAGCTGAGTGTGGGGGGGAGGTGCTGACAGCGATGGGCTCGTGTTAATGATTAAGTCATGAATGCACCAGTTTCACACAAGCCAAACCCAGTTCACAGCACAACTTCACTTTTCAAAAAGAGGCACTTTTCATGTTTTTTCCAGGTCCACAGACCATCAACTGCATCAATCATGCATTTGGACTGTCAGTTTGCATTTTTTCTTTCCTTATATATTTTTTTTACTCCATTTACTGAAAGTTTCACTTCTTTCGTTGACGAAGAGCAGGCCTCGCTCAAATGGAAGGAATTAGTCTGAGGGCTTCACAGTGCTGTCAGCGAGACCTGTGGCTGGGCTCGGTCCAGCATTACCACGAACCCGCAGACGCACTTCACTTCCGTCTCATCCATTAAACAAGCGCACGTATTTATGTGATGCCCTTGACAGCATTAAACAAACAGCTCTGGATCACATGTTGCCCGTAGATCACACACACACCTCGTAGAGGAGCGCGTGATGTGTGTGAAAAAAAACCGTGGACGGCAGGAGAGGAAGGCCTGTCTTCTTTCCCTGACTGAACAGTTTGGAAATTCGCTACTCTGTTAAAACAACTGGAGCAAAAGCACTGCGCTGTTAATCAACTGGACCAAAAGAACTGCCCTGTGGCCAAAACTGTATGGTTCATCTACTATGCATATTTGTAGTAATTTTACAACACAATTTCAACTGCTATTGACAATAAACAAAACCTTCCCCTCTCTGTAACCCCTGCTAAAATATAAATAAATATAGCAGTAATTATGTTGTTTCTGACTGAAGTTGATTTTGAAGTCTCTTCCAATGGGCTCTCATTTATTGTTTTCTTTTTCAATGGGAAAAAACATAGACTTTGTACAACTAAAGAATCGTCTATAAGGGGTCATCATGCTGACTGTTCCCTCTTGGCTTGAGGAGTGGATGGATTGTCCATGAGAGGACAGGGCACATTGGAGGCAGGGGACCAGTGCAATGTACACACTCGTAAATTTCCTATTTTATAGCACCTGGCGCGGGACCACACGCAGTTCGTATGTGAGGCGACGCTGTTTAAACACACTTCCACAGAAGGATACTAAATCCCTAAGAAGGCCACAGATACACACGCACACACGGCCCAAAACACACAATATAAGCAACATAATTAATGTCCATTCCAGGATAGGTGACAAAAACACACACACACACTGCCACACACACACTGGACAGAAAATACTCCTGGAGTCCCTTCTCTTCAGTACGAACATAGTCTGCCACCAGAGATTTGAAGCTGAGGGTGTTTGAGTCCGATCCCTCAGTGGCCAGGGTCTCCTCGGCACTCAGCTCTGAATCTGCTGTGGTCGCTGGATTCACAAGCAGCAGAGCAAATGCACTAAACAAAACTCCAAGAAAAACTCACTTCCTCTCAGTCAGAGGAAGGGGATGCTATCTCCTCTGAACATGCATCTAACTTAGAACTCAGGACTGCCTTCTAACCACACACATTTCTATAAACACATATTCAAAAACGCATTTATACATTCATGACCCTTTATAACGAGTGACAGGCTGCAGAGGTTAGTTCCTGTTTTTCACATACGGCAGTGGAGGTGTTGCCACTACTGAGAAGACAATTTGAGTAAATACGGCTTTATGAGTGTGCTGAACGCCCAGAACACATGAACACTGTTAACATTTAACAGAAGAACCACCTAGAGCTACCCAAAGGGTTAGCGGAGGCTCGGGCCAAAGGCAAACTCACCGAGTGAAATGTGACAATAACCTGAGCAGCAGTAGGTGGAATGCTGAAGCTCTTGGCGGAGAGCAGCAGGGTCTCAACCCGACGTCTCTTACGCAACTATCACTTTTACATAACTCTGACCGGCTCGTAACAGAGCTACCTCAATAAGGTCGCACCGCACGCACAGAAAATACCTCAAAACAAACCAAACGAAAATAAATTGAAACGTAAAGCACTATGTGTGCATGGATGGACCATTTCACAAGCACCAATAAAGAGTAAATTGTGTATGTGTGTGGTTGTGCATGTTTGTGCAGGTGTGTGTATGCATGTGTGTATAATAGACTGTGACTTTCATAGCAGAAAAGTGGTTGATCAGGTTCATCACTATAATCTTACACTCATTCTCATCCTACACTACATTGTACACTATCACTTTCATAGCACACACACTGTCACTATCATACACTACACTACACACTACAGTACCACTATCTTACAAAACTATCACTATGATATTCACAATCACACTACGCTACACACGGTCACACTACATCACACAAAAGCACTAATTCACTTCTCTAAGCACTATCAAAGCACTACTCATAATAACTAGTCACACTGCCTCTCTTAAAGAGCCGTTCTTATCGCTAGGCCCACTGGCACGGCTTCCTTGGCCTCCACACATGAGAGAGTCCACCCCAGGGCACACTCTCACAGGACTGCTTATCAGTTCATGCCCTGGGGCTGACCACACAGACATTAAGGAAAGCAGGGCAGTGTGTGTGTGTGTGTGTGTGTGTGTGTGTGCGTGTGTGTGCGCGCGGGCGTGTGTGTGTGTGTGTATGTGTGTGTGTGTGTGTGTGTGTGTGTGTGTGTGTGTATGCGTGTGTGTGTGTGTGTGTGTGTGTATGCGTGTGTGTGTGTGTGTGTGTGTTGTGAGAAGTAGCGGCTGGGTCCACTGATGGGTCCCAGCACTGACATATTTCAGGACCAGCTGTGGAAGTGGTGTATTCCAGAAGAAACATGGCCGAGTAAAACCACACACTAATACTGCTCTCAATGGGGCAGCTCTGACAACAACATAGTTACCATGACATAATAGCCACCACTGTGTGCCGCAGATTGATGAACCGCTTGTGATGCAGATTCGTAATTACGCCTTGACCTACATCCTGGTCCGCGCGGTTCTATGTCACACACATGTGAGGTTTCATCATAACAGGAGAATTATCTGCCAATGGTGTCACTCGAGGATTATGAATGGGTGCATATTTTACCCTTTATGACCCTGCTACGGACAGTGGCCTGAGAAGTGTGCAGGTTGATACGCACGGCGAATCAATGGCACGACTTTCCCTGGGTGATGGAGGGTGATAATGGTGAACGAGTTGAAGAGGGGCAGGGGGGTGGGGTTTCGAGCTGGTCTTTGACTACATATGGCAGTACCATTCAAAGAGCTATGACAACCATGATGCCTACAGCTCTGTAAATGGCGCTGCCATCTGCATCACTGCGTCTCCACTTGGCCCCGCCCTCATGTGTCCAGCGTCTGCAAAGGAGACCGAGAGCGACGACACACAGACGGAAGGAAAACAGACAACGAGAAAGAGAGAGACACACACACAGACACACGCACAGACACACACACATACAGATAAAAGACAAAGGGAGAAAGAAAGGCATGTACACATACGGCATAAAAATCCATCCATCCATACATAAAGACATAATGTGCATATATACAGAGCACAGGCAACACAGAAGTGGTGACAGAGTCAGGTGTGTGGTGCGACACACTGGTGATAGTTCATCAGACGTGTGTCTGAATTCTGTGCTCAGTAAAGCATTTGTCAGGAGAATGAGATCGATTCTAGGCGCTCAGCTCTCAAGCAAAACTCCAGCATGATATGTCGTTGTGTCCCCCCCGCTAAAGGATATCTCTGCGTGACAAATGGCCAAGCATGGATGAAAAAAAAAACGCAATTTGAAAAGAAATTACCATTTATCATTGATAGTACATGTCCTGGCACAAATGTGATGTGATTATCTCTGCTAGAACGGCCATAATGTGTGTGCTATGAAGAAGAAGCAGGACCAAATTGATTAAACGCAAATGAAAGGATTTTGTCTTAACCAGATGGCATCCCAGACATTATTGTCTTTTGGTGAAATAAAACTTTTCTCATCTCCGAACAGGGAGTGTGTGAAGTGTCCTCGTTCAAGCTCACAGACACAGCTGGTGACTGTGAGCTTTAAATGATCTCCTCGATTAGCCTGGGCACCATATAATGGGCCTTGGGGATGTAGACTGGAAAGGCTGCTGTTAAAAGTTTGAACAGGGTTGTTAAAAGTTGAAGGTGACATCTGCAGTTCCATGATGGTGTAGTCCACTCAAAGGGCTCACAAGGCAGTTAGGTTGATTGGGTGGAAATAACAGCAAAACAAGGCACAATTATTCTCTGAAGATTTCCTGTGATGAGCGGCAGCAGAGGCAAGAACAGAGAAGGCGAGCGACTGTGTAATCACACTGCGTACAGTCAGAGGACTCATCTGATGTAGCAGTGTGTGTGTGTGTGTGTGTTTGTGTGTGAGGCCTCATCTGATGTCTTCACTGTGGCACATCAGTGTGAGAGGTCCAGATGTGAACTCACTCCTCTGGGACTGCGGTAAAAACCCTCCCTTCTCACCTGCACTGTGGTATAGCTGTACTGCATAGAACACTGGGCACAGAACTTGGAGGGAATAAGAGAATGCCATTATAGCATTCCTAATTGATTTTAGATCTCAGTCTCAGTATTTTTGCACCAATCATCTACAGTGTATGGACTCAATAGATGGTATAGACACCCATGGAAACGTTAGTCTATTGCTGTGCACCACAATAAAACACAACCAAAGCCCATGTACTCCAGTGCTCTTCATCCCTCTCCACATGATTCCTACTTTACTGTGAAGCACCAGACTGGAATTCAGAAGTGCCAAGGAACTGCCCTTTTTCATTTACAGTGTATACCTCATTCATCTTGTACACACTAGTGTGGGTGAGTAATATTTGTCAGGTTTGGTGTTTCATCATCTTTCATCCTCGTTTAGTTTTTCTTGCTCTTCTGTAGTTGCTATGGCTGTTCTTTACACTGTGAACCCAATCATGGATAAGAATGGCGGTCTACGCCTCTCCTCTCTTGGTTTTATGGCCACCGGCTTTCGAGTCTCGACTGTTTAAGGGGAATTGGGCCTGAGTTCATCTATGTGGGTGTTGAGTATCTCCAGCAGGAGATGCCTCTTGGCTGAGAGTGCCGTGGCCCACTCCTCCCCTCCTCTGCCTCCCCGGCTTTCTGCCTCCCTCTCCTCCTGTGTGTGTGTCTGTCTTCCTCTCCTCCTGTGTGTGTCTGTCTTTCTGTCTGTCTGCCTCCTCCTGTGTGTGTGTGTGTCTGTCTGTCTGTCTGCCTCCCTTTCCTCTTGTGTGTGTCTGTCTTCCTCTCCTCCTGTGTGTGTCTGTCTTTCTGTCTGTCTCTCTTTCCTCCTGTGTGTGTGTGTATGTGTCTGTCTGTCGGTCTCCCTCCCTTCCTGTGTGTGTCTGTCTTTCTGTCTGTCTGCCTCCTCCTCTTGTGTGTGTCTGTCTTTCTGTCTGTCTGCCTCCTCCTCTTGTGTGTGTGTCTGTCTCCCTCTCCTCCTGTGTGTGTGTGTGTGTGTCTGTTTGTCTGTCTCCCTCTCCTCCTGTATGTGTCTGTCTTTCTGTCTGTCTGCCTCCTCCTCTTGTGTGTGTGTCTGTCTCCCTCTCCTCCTGTGTGTGTGTGTGTCTGTCTGTCTCTCTTTCCTCCTGTGTGTGTGTATATGTGTCTGTCTGTCGGTCTCCCTCCCTTCCTGTGTGTGTCTGTCTTTCTGTCTGTCTGCCTCCTCCTGTGTATGTGTGTGTGTGTGTGTGTCTGTCTGTCTGTCTCCTCCTCCTCCTGTGTGTGTGTGTCTGTCTGTCTCTCTGCCTCCTCCTGTGTGTGTGTGTGTGTCTGTCTGTCTGCCTCCTCCTCCTCCTGTGTGTTTGTCTGTCTGCCTCATCACTCATACCTCCAGTGGCCGGCACTCAGCGCTCGCTCTCGTCCCGCTCCACGCTGCCTGGGCCGTGACCTCGCATTCCTGTCCTCCTCTCGCCGCTTCCAGGCAGCGTGCCGCGGTGCAGCGTGTGTAAATTAGAACCATGCCGGAGTGCCGGCCGTGGCTCCAAGTTAGCCGTCGTCTGTCTCTTGTCCGTCGGCCCTGCTCGGCCCCGGCCTCCTGTGAGACCAGCGGTGATTGGCATTTATTACGTGCGGTGCAGACAAACTGGAAACTCAAGGACAACCTGATCTCTACCAGGAAGTGTGTGTGTAGTGCGGGAGGGGTAGGCAGTAGTGTATGCGGACAAAGGAGTCAGTTAAGGACAAACGGACATACACACACTCACACACACATACTCATCTTGTGAGAACGATGTGTCAGCACACCTGGATCCTGATGAGTTTTGAGCGCGAAACCAAAACAAGCTCTGATCAGCAGCAGGGCAGAGTTACAGGAAACTGCCTCAGAGAGACGCACGGCACCCGAGTAACGGATGACCGCACTAAGCGTTCGCCCTCGCCTACTGTAAGCACGCGCCTGCTCTTTCAGCCGCGCTCAGCTCCGGTGCTGAAGCGCGCCGCTCGCTGCCTTTTGTGGTGGTGCTGAGAGCGGCAGCCATTCGCTGTGATCGTCTCATTCAACAGCCTATTCACTGGATCGTTTTCACCTGTTATTTGAAGTTTCTCTGAAAAAGAACACAAGTAGGAGTACTCAAGTGGTTCAATAGCACTCCAATGGTGTGTGTGTGTGTCTGTGTGTGTCTGTGTGTGTGTGTCTCTCTCTCTCTCTCTGCGTGTGTGTGTGTGTGTGTGTGTTCACGTGCATGCGTGGAAGTGGTCAGCAGAGATTCTCTCTGAAAAACACTCTGTTTCTCTGGTCAGGCACTGGCCATGACAAAGACCCAAAGCCAGGAATCACATAAGGAAAAAAACAGATTTGCAGCAGGCCTGATGATACATAAAGCACATTTAGGCATTTTTACTATCAAATGAAACCACATAGTTGGGCTTTATGGCTGCTGCCTTCAGAGCCTCCTAAAAATAGGAACACAGTAAACTTCAGCTTTGAATGTCTCATTAATTTTAACGGGCCAAATGGTTTCAGTGTTATCAGAACGGGCGTAAATGGTCTTATTAGATCAAAATATGCTCACAGTGCTCCGACGTCGGAGAAATGTAGTTGATGTATTTAAGAGCAACACACACACAAGCGTGTTTACAGCGTGGCACGAGAGCCCAATGCTTCATGTTTGTGTGGGGTCCTGAGATGGCAGACTGGGAGTATTTTGAAAATAATGACTTTGAAATGGGACACAGCAATATATACAGGACAAAGGAAACCATTTCACATGAACCCCAGGGGAGCTAGTTCTAGCCAACGTTCTTTCAAGTTCTTTTTTCCATCATTCTTTTTCCTGGCAAATGTCCTTCCACATTATCTATGTCTGTGGAAGATGAGAATGCCCCCGACTGGTGTGAAAATAGAGTTTAAAAATTAATGAATAAATAAATAAATAAATCACATGCACAACAAAATTATTCAAGATAGGAAACATCATCAGCCAAGTGTAAAATAGACTGCAGAAGAAGAAGATGAAGAAGAAACATGGGTGAAAGAGAGAGGGGAGATGAAAGATATGTATATAAAAAGGCAGACACAGGAAAGAGAGAAAGAAAGAGAGGGATGAAAAGAGTGAGTGGTTTAAAAGGGAGGAAAAGTAGAAAAGGGAGGGAAAGTAGAAAAGAGTAAAAGTCAGAGAGAGAGAGAGAGAAGGGCAGAGAGAAAGAGAGAGAGAAAGAGAGAGAGAGAAAATAACTCACTTGAGGGTTCCCCGCAGAGCCTTAGACAGGAACAGGTCTGGTGTTGCAGAACCAGAGAAGAAATTTGGAGACAGAGGAACAACCACTGGAGAAGGAGAGGAACAAAGGGACAAGAGGAAAAGACAGGGGAGAGGGGCAGGAAGAAAGGGAGGGCGAAGGATAAAAAGAGAGGGAGAGAAGGAGAAGAGGAGAGAGGGAGAAAGCGTCAGATTAGGAAGAGCAGGTTACACACCGAGCCACTTTAACATGGCCATGATCAGAGAGGAGGCAATGTGCAAAATCAGGTTGTATCAGTGATTGTGTATTCACACAGGCTGGGATGAAAAGGAGAGGGGCGAGAAGAGGAGAGCAAAATCAATAGAAAGGAGACAGTTGCTTTAAGGTAATGGAGGAAGGGTTCAGAGGGACGTCACATGCGACAGCTAATTGCTTTAATACGCCTGAAACATGTCATTCTGATGGAACAGCACAAACAGACCCATAAACCATTAGAGGTGTTTCTAATAATTCAAATACACATAATCTGTGCATAAATACCACAAACCAAAACAATGACACTGTGTATATACATGATTTGATGTCAATGCTGTGGTGGGTGCAGTCAGGATATTAATACAGTGGAAAGGTCTTTGTACTCTGAGTCTGGATTTTTCGTGCAAAATTGGCGAGCGATTGAAAAATAAATACGACTTATTTGGTTTTGCCCATCAAAATGCGTTGTGAAAGAATGTGAAAGAAACGCGTCACGCAGCACGTATCGCTCATCCAGCTCTTTGTATTCATTCAACACGTGCGCTCCATGAGAACAGGAAATACTGTAGTGAAAGCCTATGCCATGGTTCAGCAAGAGGTCATGCTGAACCTACTGTACATAGTGGCATATGCCACAGACAGACACACACACACACACAGACACAGACACAGACACATACACATGCCTGAGGTGTGTGAGACAAGCTTCAGTATACAAAAGCTTTCACTCGCCTTTCTTTTTACAACTGCTTGTGCTTGTGTGCTTGTATGTGTGTGTGTGTGTGTGTGTGTGTGTGTGTGTGTCTTTGTATTTGTGCAGTGGAGACTGAAGGCACAGAGCATGAATTAGACATTAGACTGAAAAAGGCTTTCTGATGCTCTTTTTGCTTATTCACTGCACAATACTGTACATGGCACTGCAGGGTTGAACGCGCCCTGGACACGACCGCACGGCACCACTAAAGAGAGTGCTGTCACAGAACGGAACCCTCCGGCCACGAAGAGAACGCCACGACTGGAGTTCACCGGGATGACCTCCAGCACAGAGAAGCACATGTACCCAGCTGCTTTGTGAAGAATGGCCTCCCAGATAGAGAACCTGCCAAAGGAAGCCGATGGATCGCGCAGCTGTTACAGGAGAGGATGGTGCTCTCTGGTCAACCCGTCCACCATCCTCCGGGCAAACTACATTCCTCAACTGACCCACATCAATCAGGGAGGAATGACCTCTTTGTGTCAAAAAAGGAAGTTAAAGGAGAACTTGGCAACTATTTCAACATAATAAACCCGTTTAGAAATCATTTGGATGGTTAAATGACCTGTTCCGGTGAAAATGGTGACTTTTCCCGCTGCCCCTAGCGTCCCCAGGCGGAAAACCAACCTTGCAACATTGAGACTACCGTCCCGGAAAGAGAAGTGAGAAACAAGAAACTCGTTTTAAATCGTGTTTCTTACCTTGTAACATCCACATTGTCTGTTTTTGCTAGCTTGTAAACAAATCCATGTGCTTTATCGTTACCTTTTTCCATAGTTTGAAATAGCATAATGCACAATTTCTCCAGCAGAGGGGGGAATTCTGCCAAGTTTCCCTTTAAATGATCCCAATATGTGCTAATTGATACCCAGCAGCTGGTTTCTGGCTTTGAAGCGGAGATGTCTGTCCTCTTGTTAACTTTCTCTCAGTAATCTTAATCTAAATCAAACTCAGTCAATACAACTGTTTTGAAATGACACATACTCCACAGCTTCCCAGAAAAGTGTGGAATTTCCCCCAGTAACAACTGTTGGTGCGTTACTAGGTGCTGTATCTTAAACTGTATCGTAAACGGTTAGGGCTGGATTTATATATTCGAGGCTCTTGACACCTTCTGGACCAACTGGACGTTTTCGTCATTAGCACTTCATCAACCTCTGTTCTAGCAGTCTCCTTTTTCCTAGCGCTGTCTCCTTTTCTGCTCCAGTGGAGCCAGCCATGTCTCTCTTAGCCTACTAATTACATTCTGAAGGTGATCTTGAACAACAACATAATCATCTTGATTATCCTGGTTATTCATTTCCTCTTCATCATCAGAACTTACACCCTCATCATCATCATCACCAATGCCACCTTCATCATCCTCATCATCATCACCACTATCACTATCATCATCATCATCATCATTCTCACCACCACTACCACCTTCATCATCATAATAATCTTTTCAGCACTTCCACCTTCATCATTATCACCACCATCACTATCATCATCAACAACATCATTCTCACCACCACTACCACCTTCATCATCACCACCATCACTATCATCATCATCAACATCATTCTCACCACCACTACCACCTTCATCATCACCACCATCTAGGGATGCACGATATATCGGCAGCCGATATATTATTAGCCGATAAGTGAAAAAATGAAAATATTATTATCGGTCCGATAACAGAATTCTGGCCGATAATTTGCGCCGATATTATTCCTTTGTCCTAATATAGGCCTATGTAAGGTCCAAGTACATACGTAGGCCTAGTTGTAAGTTGTGTTTTAGTATTATATTTGTATTACTTTAGCTTGGGTTTTATATTATTACCTAGAAATATGCTAACCATTCGTGCTTCAGTTCCAGACAGGTCATCATAATAAGTTATTAAAACCTTCGGGGCTAACGCCTTTCATTTCTGCTGCAGCAGGTTGTGCGCAACAGAGTAGACGGACATAAGATACAGTCTGAGGAGTTGCAGCTTTATTCAGTTACCCGCAGTTGAAACTAAACCTAAGTTTCCCTCACAAACTCTGATTTGGTCGCTATACTATAGCTTATTCCAAGCTGAGCCGTTTATGAACGATTCAAACTCTCTAGCCACTCACTCGCAATTCACTGACGTCAGGTTCACTTAAAGGAGCCACACATACTGTAGGGCTAGGCTACTGTTATGTTGTTGACTGCCGTACTATTGAGGACTATTATGAGTTCTGTCCATCATTTAGTGGTAGGTAAAATTACTGCAATAAAATTATGCTTATTAAATGCTTTCCCCAAATCACTTTTCACAATGTTTTTTCAAGAGTAATATTATCGGTTATCGTATCGGTATCGGCCACAACAAACCAATAAATATCGGTTATCGTTATCGGCCCTAAAATTCCATATCAGTGCATCTCTACCACCATCCCATCACTATCATCATCATCATTATCACCACCACTACCACCTTCATCATCATCACCACTATCATCATCATCATCATCATCATTATCACCACCACTACCACCTTCATCCTCATCCTCATTATCACCACCACTACCACCATTCATCGTCATCATCAGCATCACACCATCATAGTTCATAGTTCTGAGTTGATGTACAGCCCGTTCCTGTTTGGTACCCTCCTGCAGCTCTTCTGTAGGTCATTCAGGACATGACTCTACTGTAAATGGTTCAGTGCTGACGCTCAGAGAAGGAACATGAGCCTGAAATGTATATGGGCTGATTTATTTCCAGAGCTGCGCGGATACAGCTCCGTATCCCCAATCTGAGCGTCAGTTCCATATCAGCATCGATATGTTCACCTCTAACTGGTACTTGTGGCACCATCTGAGTTGATAATCCAGCTCAGACACTCAGTGCTGGTCTCTGATGTCAGTCGTCCGCCCTCTCGTCTTCCTCTCCCTTTTCATCTGCAGAAATGGATCCCTACTGATCCAACTTCCTCCATTTCTCTAACGCGAGGGGCGCGGGGGGGTCACCCATCAACATGGGCTGTGACTGGTCTCGCACACACGTGTGGTGTTGGTTCAATGCAGCCGGTAGAAGCAAACATCCTGGGCAGACAGACAGATGGTAAAATGAGGTAGTTGTTATGCTTCACACTTGCTTGGCCTCCAGTCCTTCAGAAACCATTCAGAAAATCCCTGAAACGGCATCAAGGGGCTCTCGCAGAATAAAAAAGCAGGTGAAGGGTAAGTTCTCCAAACACTCCACAAAGTTATCAGGATGAGGAGAGGGAGGGAGGGAGAGAGGGAGATGTAGAGAGAGAAAGAGAGACAGAGAGAGAAAATCAGCGTGTTGAGTACCGTTTCAGAACTATTCCCGAGGCGGAGGTGAGAATGAGTTGTTTGACACTCCAGCTGAAGCGAGTGGGAGCTGAGAGCCATTACCTGATACAGGATAGGGCCGCATAAGCCCCTAAAAGCTACCAGCGCAAACAGACTTGCATTAGTGCTCAGGGCCTTGGAATGGCCGCGCTGGCACGGCCTGCAGGAACTCACACACGTGAAGCAGTCAGCAAGCCAGAAGGAATCAGACACTCATATGCATAATGTCCACTCACACGGGGACAAACACACACACACACACACACACACACACACACACACACACAAGTGAGAAATTCCTCCCTATGTTAGAGAAGAGTGGTGAGGGGCCGAGTGTGTGAATGGCAAAAAGAAGTTCATTAAATGAACACCCTAAAAGGACAAGATCAACTTAGAGACTGACCGCAGCTTACATTTCTGTGTTTCCATTGACATTAATTGAGATTAATGGTATTCTGAATGCATGACACATACACAATCAACTTTTCCACAATGTGCCATGTTTGATGACATGTTTTCACTATGTTCATTTAACTTTGCTAGATCTGAGTGACATATGGACTTAAAAAGCAATTTTCTCACCTCCCGAAGGAAATAACAAAACGTCAAAGCATGACATCAGTCTCAACTGTCTCAACCTTAAAGACACACACAAACACACACACACACACACACCTAAATATACACATGCACACACTTAGTCCTCCAAACCCCAACACAATTTAAAGGGACACCAGGCAACGTTTTCGTGTTAATTAATCATCTTTGTAAGTCGGTATATGGTTAAATGACTCATTACGGGGCGAATGAAGGCTCTCTTGCCCGCCCCTACTGCCTGTAGGAAGAATATCCCACTTGCAAGTTCGGTGTATCCTACCCGCCGACCGAAGCAGGATCAGTTTACAGCACAGAGGCAGGCTAACGAAACGCTAGATTGTTGCAAACGTGTGTATAATGGCAGAGCCGGCGAAAAAGCAGCGAAAACCCTTGACGGAAGACGCAAAGAAAAGAAACAGAGCTTCAGACCGAGCGAGGGGGAGTTTCGTAGAGAAAAAGCATCAGGCTTGCCTGGTGTCCCTTTAACACACAAAAACCAAACACACACACACACACACAAGCCCCTTATTGGCCCTCCATTCTTACATTCTGTATGCACCATCCAGTCTTCCTCAGCTCAGTGCCGAGAGCAGAACCGGCTAGAGAACCTGTAAAAAGGACCAGTCTACAGCTCAGACAGTCTGGGTCCTGCTCTACCTGGGTCCTGCTCTCTCTCTCACTCCCTCTCGCTCTGTCTCTTACTCTCTTTCCCTCTCTCTGTCACTCTGTCTCTCACTCTTTCTTTTCCTCTCTCTCCCTCTCTCACTTTCTATTTTCCTCTCTCTCTCTCATTCTGTCTCTCTCTTGTTCTGTCTCTCTCTCTCCCTCTCTTTCCCTCTCTCTCCCTCTGTCTCTCACTTTACCTTTTCTTCTCTCTCTCTCTCTCTCTCCCTCTCTCCCTCTACTGGTGCTATCCATGATGAGAGCTTAATGTGTTTATGCAGGAAAGCCCCCAAATCTGGCCTGACAGCTGGCCTCTGGGGAGGATTTGGGAACGGAACGCCGTGATGAGCAGGGGGAAAAACTTCTCGCCGAGAGAGATGTCAACACCAGTGACAGAGGCACTATTAGCTCCCAGCTTTACACCCTTATATAAATCTCCATAAGGGTAGTTTAAGCGTGAAGAAAGAGAAAGAGGGAGGGGATGTGATGGGTGGAGAAGTGAGATGATCTGTGTCTGTGGCTGGGGAGGAAGGGAGGGTGCGTGGGTATTGGAGCTCCAATCTTTACATACCTTGCCAATACCTTAGAAATGCTCCCTCTTCACAGCAATGGACCAACCATCCACAATATGGAGCACACACACACACACACACACACACACACACACACACACACACACACTGGCAGACATTGAATCCCAAACATTAAATGGTGCTAAATGCAGAAGACAGGACTAGCAGAAGACAGGAAGGGAGCTAAGAGGGATCCTAACTCAGATGTAATGACATATATCATTGCTGTGTGTCTGTGTGTGTCTGTGCGTGTGTGTGTGTGTGTGTGTGTGTGTGAGAGAGAGAGAGATAGAGAGAGAGAGAGAGATAGAGAGAGAGAATGAGAGAGTCTATATAAATCTATTTTATGTGAGCCTGTATTGTCTATGCAAGTCTGCATATAAGCATTTACATTTCTGGTTCCTTGTACTAGCTGCTTACAAATGCCTTTTCCATTGAGAGATGTAGTCATGTATTTACTTACTAATTCACTTGGCTGACACTTTTATCCAATGCAACTTACATACGTCAATTATTACAATTCTCAGTCCCCCCGGGTCAACTGCCTTGCTAGAGGGCATAACGGTGGCAGCCAGGAACTGAACCCAATACTTTTCTGGCTACTGCATATTAGCCCATCTCCGGAGAGATAGAGAGAGAAAGAGAGAGAGAGGGAGGGAGGGAGGAGAAAGAAGATGTGGTGGTGTAAGTAAACAGTTACCGAGAAGTTTACGAAAAGGCTTGAGCATTTCTCCAGTCAGTTCTCTTGGTCTATAAAAATCACAGACTGGTAACATCTTACTCTGGCAGGTCAGTGCCAGATCAGAGCCAGATCAGAGCCAATCTAGGCTGGAGGCATCATTATCTCGTCATGCTGATGGTTGATTTAGACGATGCTGTTGGCAGTTTGTTTCCCTTGTTGCGGTTTTGATTAACGATATGTACGTCCCCCTAATATTACTGCCACCCCGGTCTCTCTGATATACACATGCACACACACATACACACACACACACACACACACAAACACACAGTATCAAGTAGGCCATGTCCAAGCATATTACATGAGAATGAATGTTGATTACCACAGAAAATTGAGGGAAACTACTTCTTCCAAAGTGGAGGATGTTTTTTCATATGTGCAGGAGTGTATTTGTACGCGTGTTTGTGTGTACATATGTGCGTGTGTGTGTGAGTGTTGGAGTGTGCATGTGTGTGAGTGTGCGTGTGTGTGCATGTGTGTGTGCATGTGTGTGTGTTGGAGTGGTGTGGTTGTCTCCTTAGCCTGATCTGATTCAGACTGAGTGTTTGTTTTCTTATTCTACACTAAGAGGCCACACCAGGGTTGTCATAAGTGTGGGCATGTAGAACAAACATCATGTCTTGTGTCTGAGGATGAAAAAGTGTACGTTTCTTTATGTGTGTATACCACATGGGTGTGGGCACACATTGGCATGCATGTGTGTGTGTGTATGTGTGTGCATGTGTGTGTGTGTGTGTGTGTGTGTGTGTGTGTGTGTGTGCTGCCTTTAGGTATGCTTTTGGCCAACTGTGGCTTGATGAGTCATGACTCCTGACTCATGTTTGTTTACAAAGACCAAACTGCATTAATTGCTCTGCCTGAAGACAGGAACACGGGGCTCAGTCTCCCTCCATGTACACCAGGTCAGGCAAACACACTGCAACCATGCCAGCTACACACACACACACACACAGACACACACAGACACACACACACAGACAGACAGAGAGACAGACAGACACACACAAACACAGAAACATACACACAGGGCAGGCTGCGGAGGAGGAGGCAGGAGAGGAGGGAAGAGAAGAGATGCTACTTCCTGCTGAGTGAGTCACCCTCCTCCACCTGCAAGAGCACGTGTGTGTGTGTGTGTGTATGTGTGTGTGTGTGTGTGTGTGTGTGTGTGTGTGTGTGTGTGTGTGTGTGTGTTGATCAGCAGCGTGGTGATCAACACTGCCGCCATTCCCAGCACGGCCCTGGTTTATTAAACGCCTCTGGCCTGATGATATGATTAAATACTAGGGCTGTCAATCGATTAAAAAAATTAATCTAATTAATTACATACTCTGTGATTAATTCATCTAAATGAATCGCATATATAATTTTTGCTGTGAAAGTATTTTAAATATTTAAATTCAAATGAATCATTGAATAATCAGCATTAGTGACATTAAAGTTCAAAAACTCTTTTATTATTATTTTCACTGTAATATTATTTTCACTGTAATAATTGCCATAATAATCTATGATATGACCAAATATGCTGAGGAAATAAATTCAAAGTGTTTCAAATTCAAATAAATTCAAAATAAAGTGCTTCGGGAAGAAGTTTTTTTTACATACAAGACATTTCAGGCCACAGATATAACCTAGGGGACACAATGAAAATAAATTAATACTCCCCTCAATGTCAACACTTATTTCTTTGCATTGATGTGCGACTATAGAGTTGATGAACTCCGGTGATATGCAAATTCCTTGCTGCAGACATTGCAGAGGACTTTATTTTCAACACTTTATTTTTTATCAACATCACCAGGCCGTTTTTTAAAAGTAAATGTTCCAATCAATGATCCAAGCAGCACGTGTTCTTCTCTCTCCTTCATTTTAAAGTCTGATTTTTACTGACTAGAACGGCTCGGGGTCAAAGGTCATATGGAATCGATTAATCTGCACTAATTTTTTTAATCAGTTATTTTTTCTCAAATTAATTCATCGAAATTAATCAGTTATTTTGACAGCCCTATTAAATACATAATTAGCACCCTGGCGACAATGAGCTAATGCCACCAGGATGTCACTCCACATCCAAATTACAGCCCAGCTAATGCTGTTGTTTACTTCCCCTCTCAACAGCGGCTATAATCAAATCAGCCCTGACTGGGGTGTAATCTCTTTATCAAACACCCGACGATACCTGCATGTGTGTGTGTGTGTGTGTGTGTGAGTGTGCTGTGAAGTTGAAGGGGCTGCACTTGACTGGTGTAAAGGCATTTATTTTTAATGAAACACAAGACACGGGGCTCTCATCAGAACCTGACTCCTCCTCATGATCATCCAATCACCAACACGTTAGGAGATTGACTGCAGAAGACGGCGCGGAACTTCCCAGACTCCCAAACTTATGATTGATCAGATAAGCAGCTGAAGGCCAAACTTCCCTGGACACTAACTCATGTAAGCTGAACATAAATTAATACATGCCACCACCCCCCCCCCCCCCCCCCCAATTTGCCCCAATGCCTCTGATGATGCTGCACTTAAACATGTCTCTCCATCTTTGTTTTTAAGTCTACAGTAGGCTCAAAACCCACCTTTTTACCTTATCCTTCCCAGCTTCCTAACCCTCTGTCTGTATCAGAGTTAGAATCAGAATCAGTTTTATTGGCCAAGTATACTTACATACAGTATACAAGGAATTTGACGTCGGTAGGTGTCAAACTCTATACATTCAACAATAGACATGTAGTAATACACATAGACATAGACACATAGACACATGTGTAGTAGTAAAACATTCAGTATACAATAGTAATAAAGACACATACTGTACAATAGAGACAACAGTATATACATAGGCACATATCAACATATTAACAGTTGAACAGTCATGTTCATGCAGCACACCCCTCTCAAGAATTAGGCTATAAAACAGTTTAGCTGACACGTAATCTGGAGGGAGGTTATGAAATAGGAGTATTGTGGCTACAGTGCCTGTGACACTTCATTTAGTTTGCTGTATATCGTTGTGAGCTACTGTTCTGCATTCAGTTCTCCCCGCACCATCTCCGGTTCTATCTCCACTCACAGTTCTCAGTGGAGGCCAGCGCTGCATTCATTCAGCCAATGACATTTTAGTAAATCATTAGTGCTTAATTATTGATATTGATATTTCACTAATATGCTAAAATGTGACATGCCTGTTAATTTGAATATCAAGAAATGTATTTTAGTTTGACTGTGGGCACTTGTGAAGCTGCTGGTGCAATCGTATCAATAAAGTGATGTCATGCATAATTTAAGACATTTAAACTGCCAGGATTTCATGAGTCAACAGTTGCCAAAATCTACCAAAATGCACATCCCTGAGCCGTGTGTGTGTGTGTGTGTGTGTGTGTGTGTGTGTTTGTGTGTCTGTGTTTGTCTGTAAAAGAGAAACAGGTCTAGAGTGTTTAGTGGTCATTGCCGCCTGGCTAGTTGTTCCCAATCCCCCTTAACTCGCTTTCCCGCCTCCCTGCCCTGGATGCTCCACTGCCAGCCCACCGGCTGCCACCGC
>NC_055970.1:14838483-14870983 GCF_018492685.1 Alosa sapidissima | reverse complement strand
ATAGAGGCATGTTGAGCAGTGAGGCGTGTGTGAGTGTGTGTAGGATGAGAGATAGAGAGATAGAGAGAGAGAGAAAGAGAGAGAGAGAGAGAGAGAGAGACCCCCCATCATTCTTTTCTTTGCAGCGCTTACTGTGACAGCAGTGGTATATGAGCAGCAGCTGAGAGGATGACCTTATGAGGGGTCAACTGTGCCAAGAACAGCAGCAGTATATGAGAAAAGGCGGAGAAGATGACCTCATGAGGGGTCAACTGTGCTGGGAACAGCAGTGAAGGAATGCCACCATACTACATATACATCAATCAGTGCCTCCTGCTGTATTGCTTTTTAGCTCTCAATCCCTCTTAATGCATTTTGAATCTATCCAATGACGTCTCTCCATCTCCAAGATTCTCCATCTCTGTCTATCTCTCGTTGACTGGTCCTATCATTCAAGATTTTTGCATCCTTGCATCCTTCTCTCTCTCTCTCTCTGTCTCTCTCTCTCTTCCCCCTCTCTCTCTTTCTCTGTCTCTTTCTTCCCTGCTCCTCTCTCCTACTCTCCCACACTGACCGCATTTTTTTGTAAGAGCTCAGGGGTCTACTGGAATGCCTGTGTGTTGGGTAATCACACAATCAATCACAGTTCCAGTATCTGCCAAGCCTTTTTTAAGCCCCCTCCCTCCGCCTGAACCAGTCTCTCATGGGAATGTAAGCTCTCCCTCAGCTCAGTAAACGCAGTTCCTCTAAGATCAGCAAACCCAACTCTTCTAAGATCAGCAGACCCAACTCTTCTAAGTTCAGCAAACTCAACTCTTCTAAGATCAGCAGACCCAACTCCTCTAAGATCAGTAAACCAGCTCCTCTAAGATCAGTTCCTTTAAGATCAGCAGACCCAACTCTTCTACGATCAGTAAACCCAGCTCTCTAAGATCAGCAGACCCAGCTCTTCTAAGATCAGCAGACTTAACTCTTCTAAGATTAGCAGACCAAAACTCTTCTAAGATCAGCAGATCCAGCTCTTCTACGCACGGCAGGCACCTCACTGGGGGCAAGCATTCCATAAATAATGGATTTTATTGAGCGGTACTGGCAAAAATAGAACTGAATCGTAATGTAAAATGTGGCAGCGACAAGGTGTGGCAGTAGTGTGCGGGGTTACATTAGAAACAACGGAATCTAATGTCATTAAATGTGGAAAGCGGAGTGCGCCACACTCATGTTGGTGTCTACTGTATGTGCAGAGCCCTTAAGCCAGACAGCAGCTTGTGGGAGCTGGCTGGGAATACAGTATATAGCTACTGTACTAGGGGTGGGCGATATATATCGTCTGCGATAATATCGTGATTGTTGTTTTAACAATGTGCAATTTGACATTATTGAATATTTAAATTACTTATGGGGAAAAAACACTCGAAATCACGCATTGAAGACTCCCAGGAGGTGTATGCGGGAGAAGTCCCTGGCTGCAGCAGAGCAAGTGTCACGTGATCACTAGTGGGTCACAACGTTGTCCCACGCACGCCTGTTTATTTTGTGCAGCGAGAGTAGCCTACTTGGGATTTTATGCGGCTACTTTTGTCAAGTATCTGTTCAAGTAGCATTGATGAGACAGTCACGTTTTTTCCTACACGGTATTATATGGAGAGAAAACATTAGCCTTTGAGTATTTTAATAGTCAGTTGTAAACAAAGAACTATTCTCAAGTAACTCTCTTGTAAATGGACTGAAGTTCGCTGTAAATATCTACGTTTACCGATTATGCTAACCGTTAGCATCTCTATGGGATTTCTCATATACATTAGCCATAAGCTAACTCATTAGTTTCTATTCTGTAACCTGAAATGCTAGCCTCTTGGAATGCTAGTGCTCTTAAACAAAACATCGAAGGAAATAACTGATATGTACTCTGTTGGTCTGCTTAGTTTTACAGTGAATCCTATGTAAAGGTTTGAAAGGAACTTCAGCCTCAGACTTTCTCTTGGGAAACTGTTAGGCCTATTCATCTTCTCTAATGTACTGTAGCTAGCTAGACCATGTCATTGCCACACACCCAAGTGGGGGCAGAATTGGAAATGTGTCATAGAGTGACAATGCATTGGTTGATTTGGTTAAAAAGTCACAGGTTTATTGGTTATTATTGTAATGATACGGTAAAGTAACTCAGACTTTAACAAAACTTTTTTTTTAAAGGATATCGACTAATTATCGTTATCGTCAAAATCACAAAAAATAGAGATATTATTTTTTTGTCCATATCGCCCACCCCTATACTGTACCACAAGTTATAACGTAAGGCACACACACACGTATGCAAACACAAATACAGTACAGGGCACATACACACAGATACAAACATGCACAGACACACACACACACACGCTCACACACACAGACTGTGAGTGGCACAAGTGTCTCATGCTGTGGACACGTGCAGTTGCATCAGCACGAGGACAAAGAAAAGTCTCCACCAGATGAAGGATGTGTGTGTGTATGTGCGCGCACATGTGTGTGTGTGTGTGTGTGTGTGTTTTCCCAGAAACAGGGAGGAAGAAGCGCTCAAAATCAATGAAAGCTGCAGGATCGAGGCTATTGGGGGTCACTGGAGTCAGCTTTCCCAAAGGTCAAGTCCGATGATGCAGTCGCTCCAGGACAAGGAGATGAGCTGACATGAACCCAGACGCACTGATGAGCTGTACTTGAACACACACCACCACAGGTGCAGAGTAAAGAGTGTGACCCCAGGGGCAACACACACTCCCAGTGAAGGCCAATTCTCCTCGCCTCTTAATCCAGAATGATGGAGCCTTGTTGGTCAGAGCAGCAGTGGTGAACCCAAGCTTCTGAACTTTGCATTACCAATGTGTGTGGATGTCGCTCTATAAATAAACCTGCCTTGCCTTGCCTTGTGTTTTAGATGGCACAGAGAGAGAGACTCCAAGCACACTGAAACCCAGCTAATCCATATTTACACTTCCCTCACGAGCAGAATACATACACACACACACTACTCACATGACCTCCTCAGGGGCAGAACACACACACACTACTCACACTGACCTCCTCAGATCCCACAGATTTCAAACTAGTGTTGAGTTAGAGTTTAAGATTCTTTCCCAATGAATTGCAATGTAACTGCGTTGTGTTTGACCGACCACCCTGCACCTGCCTGGATTGGGAGGCGAGTGTGCTAGCAAGGGAGCTAAAAACTACAGGTGCTAGCATCTCTTACTAACACGTCTCGTAAGGCGTCAGGAGGGAGGTTGATACATACTGAGAAGATTGTGTACCAGACGAACAAACAAAAACTATTTATCTATATTTATATCTGAGTAACTAATAAAGGGAGAAAAGAAAATGAAGAAATATCAACAAACAACAATATAATCAACAGGGTACAACAACATAATCCTGTGTATCTGACTTACTGAATTGAATAAGCGATGATGGTTGGATACAATGATTGCTTTTGTGCTTTGTAAAATGAATTTACCTAACGACTCACATTACCTGGATTTACTATCGGATTCACAAATTACATTTACCCTGTAAAATGGCCATTTCTCTGTTGCCTAAATTGGTTTCTACCTCTGTTGCTGTGATACTGGCTGAGACTAGCAGGCAGCAATATGCTAGGATACCAACCAGAAAGGAAGTATGAGGTAGATGAGCAAGATCCTGCATTCATGACCATAACTCCAAACACCACTGTGGTAAAACTTTATCACATTTACATGTATGAAAGTAGGTAGTCAGCCTGTTTCACCAGTCGTGTGATGAACTATACAATTGTAAGATATGCTAAACAGTTGTATGAGTAGTGCATCGTTGTGTGGTATGGGCAGCCGTGGCCTACTGGTTAGCACTTCGGACTTGTAACCGGAGGGTTACCGGTTCGAACCCCGACCAGTAGGAACGGCTGAAGTGCCCTTGAGCAAGGCACCTAACACTCACTGCTCCCCAAGCGCCGCTGTTGATGCAGGCAGCTCACTGCGCCGGTGTGCTTCACCTCACTGTGTGTACACTGTGTGCTGAGTGTGTTTCACTAATTCACGGATTGGGATAAATGCAGAGACTAAATTTCCCTCACAGAATCAAAAGAGTATATATACTTATACTATACTTATATGGATGCAGTTGTGCGATGTAAATATGTAGTGCTTGGATTCCCTATGTGTCCAGAGGGATTGTCTCCTGAGAGGACACACTCCACAGTTCAAGGACTCTACTCTGTCCTACATTTCCTCTGCCGATACACGCGCAGAAGCAAGTGGATGATACAGATCGGCTGTCCAGATACTTATTACTGACATCAGCTCCATTACTGTGAAATCATCGGCTTCTTCTCCATGGCAACTCAAGAATAGGTAGCATAATGACCTGCAAGTACCCTCTAAAATAACAACACACGCACACATTTTTTTAATACTCAAAACATAATGACATCCTTTCACTTAATAGGATTATCATGCTTTGGAATAAGTGTGTATAAGAGTGTGTAAGCTTATGTAAGTGAGTATGTAAGTTACGACAGCATTTTTTAAATTACCAATGATTATGATAAAGGTTATTAAAAGGATTTCTATTAAAGTAGCATGTAAAGTGTAGTTCGGAGGTATACTGTAGGCTGCTTTAGAGGACATAATGATTCTTTCTTGTCATGATGGGATGTTGCTAATGGAACCAATGGATGTTGCTAATGGAACCAATATAATGAAGGTGCTCCAGTAGAGCGTGATATTGGGAACTGAAATGGTGTCATGGTCTAGGATGGTGTCTTGCAGGCATACCTCTTTGGTCTCTCACTATATGACTGTGTTGCAACGTCTGAATTAACCCATATGTTAATGTGTAAATGTGTGTGTGTGTGTGTGTGTGTGTGTGTGTGTGTCTGTGTGTATATTAATGTGTGTGTGTGTGTATGAGAGACAAGGTTATTGTCCTGTTTGCACTTCTGGGTGTTTGTGTGTCTGTGTGAGTGTGTTTGTGTGTGTGTGTGTGTGTGTGTGTGTGTGTGTGTGTGTGTGTATGTGTGTGTGTGTGCCTGTCTGTATGAGTCTGTGGGCCAGATGTATGTACATTTGCGAACGTAGCGTTATCAGCGCCATGGACACACCACAGATTGCGAGCGCTGTCAGACCCAAGTCGTATTTATCAATCGTTCAATCCTTAGTGTAAACTGTGCCTTTCTCTGCCCTTCTCCGCCCATAAACGCAATTTACGAACGTCCACAACTGAATGGCAACGCCTACAAGCGCAGTTGAATGAAGTTAACTGATGACAACATTAAAAAGAATCAAACGTTTAGCGATCATGAAATAATACCATACATGATAAGATGTCAACAAGCAGGGAGATAATGAAGATCAGTAGTTCTACTCAAACTACTTGTGCACGTAGGCTATGGAAGATTGGTCAAATCTAGCAAGTAGGAAAGTTTAAGTGAATGACGTGAAAGTGAAAGTAAGACATGCGAAAGGCCAACGAAAATTAAGGTTGCTTTTGGTAGTACAAATACTTTCACCACAAAAACTGGTGTTCTAAATAGCGATTCTGTTGTCTTTGAAAGGTTCTCTTATTGACGCATTTAACTGCAATGTGGATTAACACCTGTTTTTACAAGGCGGAAGTATTTAGGCGCAGAATAGACGTGCGCTTTCAGGAGCAGTCTTTGTACATACCGCGGAATACATAACTAGGCGCTCTTTACTCTTCCCCTCCCATCTTTTTACGCTAAACTCCCACTTTCCCCTGGATCCTCCCATGAATGCATATGCATGACATGACAATCGCAATCTGCCACTTTCAGCTCCCGCGACAGGCAGTTTGCGCTTTTACATCATTGCGGCCTGTTTGTACATACCTCGCAATGATTTTACACGCACATTGCGAAACAAATACGCCTGAAATGGGCGCAAAAGCATTAGTACATCTGGCCCTGTGTGTGTGTGCCTATGTGTTTGTGTGTGCTTGTCTGTAAGCATGTGTGTGTATGTATGCAGGTTTATGAGTGTGTATGTGTGTGTGTGTGTGTGTTTGTTTGCGTATCTGTATGCTTGTCTGTATGAGTGTGTGTATGTCTTTATACACGTCTGTATGAGTGTGTGTGCGTGTGCATGTGTGTGTGTGTGTGTGTGTGCATGACTTACTTGAGCATGTGCGTGGACCCGTTGATCTGCGTGGTGGTGCAGGGAGTGCGGGGTCCAAGTAGCGAGGGTCTGCGGTAGCGCTTCTGGCCGCAGCACAGGATGATGAGGAAGGCACGACGGAAGGACTTGTTGAGGAAGGCGTACAGGATGGGGTTGAGCATGGAGTTGATGTAGCCCAGCCACAGGCAGGCCGACCACAGCTTCTCAGGCACCGTGTAGTCGATGAACGGGTCCACCACATTCGTGATGAAGAACGGCGCCCAGCACAGGCAGAAGCATCCCATAATGATGCAGAGAGTCTTGGCCGCCTTGGTCTCCGTGCGCATGCGGTGGTTGCGCTGGTGGACGGCACTGTCGTGCGGCCCACCTGAGCCAGAGGACGAGGCGGCGCCTCCGGCCCTTTGGAGGGCGCCGATCTGCCGCGCGTGCTCGCGCGCCGTCACATAGATGCGCTGGTAGGCCAGCACCATGAGGCCCAGCGGGATGTAGAAGGCCACCACCGAGCAGGTTAGCGCGTACGGCTTATTCACCATGAACACGCAGGCCGTGCTGTTGTTGCCCATGTTTTGCCGCTCCTCAATCTGCCTCGCAGGGTCACCCACACACACACACAAACAGGACACACATGTATTAATAACACTTTACAGTAAATATGATAATTGTAAAAATAGTATGAAATAAATACAAAACTATGAATAACAGACACTAAAATAACAAATACAAGTAACATTTGTGGTTGTGATGCATTATGATATGTTCTAATTACAAAACAGTTGTTTGTGACATTGAGAACCTTGGTCTATATGGGAAGTCACTTGCCAGCAGCACAAGGAAATTCACATCGTGCTCCCGGGATAACCCATAATACGGAAAGATTGTGTGTGTTTTATACTGTTTACATTTTAACACTCTCTGCACTTGTAAAATATTTGACGAATGTGTAAAACACTTACATATCCTTAACAAGAGAGCCATTGATACTGTATGAGCTCTGATCCAACACTCCCGTGCAAATACCTCTGTAAACACGGGTGTGTTGACGCAGACTCTTGTGCTCTGGACACAGTGTATTTACATGGATGTATAGACACGACAAGCTATCTAAATACACACACACACACACACACACAAGCTATCTAAACACACACACACACACAAGCTATCTAAACACGGCATGCGGCCCGAGTTAATGAAGCGGAGGATGGCTGTTGTGGAGCGGCACTGGGATGAGGAAGCAGCTGTTCAGACATTGACAATCTCTTTGCTCAGTGGCGCATGAGGGCCAACACTGAAGTGTCAAAAGGGCACAAGGATCTAGGACAACAAATAAAAATGCCCTACAATTTATTTTGGGCCAATCTGATAGTGAGGAACAGCCATTTAGGGTGAACCTAGGGTGGTCTTTCTGCAAAAGTTCACACACCAGTTACATAGACTGTTCCTCGGGAAGTTTGGGAATTTTTCCCGGTTGGTTGCCGGTATTTTGAGAGCTGGTTTGTACTTATAATGTCAAATACTGCTGTTGCTATTACATGCCACAACAAAGCCTGGAGCACTATTGCATGTTGCTTTGAAGTCAAACATAGCACAGCACATCAATGCATATGATAAGGACAGGTTGGACTCAACATTGTTGCATTTGAATGGCAAGTAGTCTATGTTGCATATCACATCACATGGGCTAATTCATTCTGAATTTGATGGATGCAAAATAGCCAAATATTCAATCATGTCAGATAGTCCAAATAGTGTCTGATAGGCTCTAGCCTACAGTTCTTACAAACAGGTGAACAGACAAGGAACGGTTGGAGGAAGGTGATCCATGGACCCATGGTGCACACAAACATGGGGAGGAAAGCCCTTACAGAATGATGTTCACCGGTCTACATTATAACAACAGGCTACTAATTAGCCTACTTAATGTTTAGCTGATCGATTAATGTGTCAAATTTGACTTATCAATTTCAGGCTGCTTAAAAGGAATTTCTTGTTTTTGCTGCAAGTCCGCACTTGGCATACAACCCCACAAACTTCAAACACACACATACACACACACACACACACACACACACACACACGCACACATACTCAACCAGGGGCGTGCAGAGACCTTTGAAGGGGCAGGGGCTCAAATTTAAAAAAAGGGCACATGGAACAAAATTTTCAGAAAACGTGTTAACTTTATTTAAAACTTTTGATTACAACCCAATAGAGAATATGGTGTAAACTGGAACTTAAGTTTTACATTCCCTAGCCTATAAAGCTTTAATCATCTGAACCTAAGCTGGACATTTTTTTTTTTTTTTTTTGCATTTAAATTCTAGCATTATGCTATTTCAATGATGATGGTGGGACAGGCTATTATATGGTTTAGCAATTTGCAAAGTAGTCTAATGTACTGATAAACATTTTATACATTTTCATATTTATTCATTATGTATCAAGAAGAATGGGTGTAAATAGCAGACAGAGCTGTAACACATTTTCTCATTTCTCTCCTTGGTTCTGAAAATTCAATAGGAGTGCATGTACTGTAGGCCTACTGTAGCCAGGGCACAGACAGATAGGTCTTTTCAGTTTGCATTAGGCTACTGTCTACTCAGAGATCATAGGCTATAAGGCTACATCTTATTGATTAAATTCAAAGCTAATTTTAATAGCCTAGAAATCTAGACGCACCCTAGCGGCAGCAAATATGTTATTGCCTAGTCTGGCTTGTCAGGCTATAATTTTAATGTTTATCACAGTGAACTACCACCATTAGCAAGCTGGTGTCTTGCAGGTTCACGTGCTGTGCGTGTGGCCACTGAGTGAAATTACGCGTAATGTAGCCTACTGTAAACAGAAAACGACGTGTGGAGTTGGGTTAGTTAAACAACTACAGTAGCCTATGTCGTCGGCTTATGACGATTTAGAAAAGGTTTGCCTACTCTGTTTTATGAACTAGGTCTACTAACCTAAGCTACTATAACATAGTAACCTAAACAGAATATGTTATGAACGTTCAGCCTTAGATTTTCGAAGCTGCCAGGTTATTGAAATGGATGGACCATGACATGGTTAAAACGGGTTTGATAGCCTACTTCATTAAACATGAAACAACTTTAAACATTTTATTCTCTATCTCTAAGCTGAATACTATTGCATGTCCAGATAGGCTAACTGCCAAGTGACCTTACCGGGCTCCCAAAAGTCTCCTGCAGCACTGTGCCTGCGTGCACTTTCTGAGAGTTCACTGAATGTATGACGTCACGGATTGGTGGCCGCAAGGCATTTCAATTCAACACAGAAAATTGTATTTTTGTAAATTTCTAATTTCACAAACTATTAATGAGACATTTTAGCGAATATTCACGTTGGAACTAGCGGAAGTATTAAAAATTTTAAAAAGTAAAAAACGGGTCTTGTCAAAAGGGCACTTGGACATCAAAGGGGCAAAAGGGCAGGTGCTAGAGCCCCTGTGGCCCCCCTTCTCTGCACGTGCCTGTACTCAACTGAAGTTCCATTTATAAACTCTGGCAGAACTCTCAGGATTAATTAACATTCAGACCTTCCGCTCTTATTAATTAAACACTGTAATGCCATCTCATATTTTATGACCTTCTCTCAATAGCATGTGTGTGTCTGTGTCTGTGTGTGTGTGTGTGTGTGTGTGTGTGTGTGTATGTGTGTGTGTGTGTGTGTGTGCTTATGATAAAAGGTGTAACGGCGCTGCACCTGGATGGTAATTATCATTAAAGTGCTCATCTGATTATGAATTCTCATGTGAAGCATGAAACGGTGCCTCTCAGCCACAGACCTGTGATGATTGCTCTTTGTGACCTGGCAGTGACTATCTTTCTCTTTATTTTACATTTGTATTCTGAAATGAATCATTTAGCTTTACTATACACTCATGTTCTGTGTTGTCTGTGTCATTAAGCTTTCAGCTCGGCTATGACAGTAGGGTGCCTGGTGGGGTACGGGCTTAGATAGATAGATAGATAGATAGATAGATAGATACAGTCTATACTGTAGACTTAGGAAAGTGCTTAGCCAGCAGAGGCGTGCTGCTCTCAACTTCTCTCATTTCCTGGTTCAGAAAAGTCTGCGTTTTTTTTGTTGTCCTCACAAGGTCTGCCTAGTTTGCCAACACAATCGATCGGACAAGCTTGTGTTGGGCGACAATGTGCCGTGGTTCGATATAGGCCATTAATCAGCACCGGAGTGCGGAGTGGCACCATGCCCATTGCCCACTCCACCAACCATCATCAGACGATGACACTGTGCCAACTCCAGCCGAGGACAATCGACAGCAGCGGGGAACCATGACAGTGTCTGTGTGTGTGTATGTGTGTGTGTGTGTGTGTGTGTGTGTGTGTCTGTGTGTGTGTGTGTGTGTGGTGGTGAGTGTATTACCCTGATAACAAGGCCTCAGTGTTTGCACGTTATCAATGCTGCTAATGAGTCCCTTGGAGAGCGCGCAACAGTTAGGCAGACAGCTTTTCTGAATTGATGGACACCGACTTCTACGTTGAGTCATTTATTTGGCAGTCAGAAATAGACAACCATTTGCATGAGAAGAGAGACAGCATGAGACAGCATTTGCATAATTCTCAAGGACTGGCGGCGGGCATGATTAGAAGAGACAGACAAAGACGGAGCTCAAACTTTAAATACCAAAAACTGTCCCCTTACTGTGGCCTTTGCAATGCCAATCATAAATAAAATCATAATGCCATGCCACAAAACAAGCCGTCAGAGTTGGCTCATTAGATTCCTATTTGCTCTGTGTCCCGCTGAGGTTTGGTGGTGAGATACATAACTTTACCCTCTGTGATCGGTACCAAACAAGCTCAGAAGAATATTAAATAAAGATCCATATCAGAAAATGGCACACAGGAACTAAATGCTTTCTGCCAAGGGAATAACAAATTGCTTCTGCCAAGGGAACAACAGATTGCTTGGTTTCAGCTTAGGAAAAATTACATTCTTGAAAAAGGCTTTCTGATGACAATATAACAACCTTCGCTGTCTTCAACTTTTATCTTGGATCCATCATGCCTTTGGCCGCTTGTGTATGTTTGTGTGAGTGTGTTTGTGTCTGAGTGTGACCGTGTGTGTATGTGTGTGTGTGTGTGTGTGTGTGTTTGGGCAGGCGCGTGTGTGTGTGTGTCTCTTCTCGTGCCTGTGAGAGAATGAATCTAAAGTCTCTTCCTCTTTGCTCCCTGGGTTGAATCAGTGGTGAGCCCACAGGTAGCTCACACAGAACTTCTGTGAATCGTTTCTGTGGCCACCTGGTGTAACCTCAGTCCATTTCTCAAAGCTATGTGCAATGTGGCCCACACACTTCAGCGTTCCATGCGAATTAGAGGAGCTCTCCCTACTAAACAAGCTCTTCCTCCCTCTCCGGGAAACGCCAGTGAATCGTTGGACTCTTTTCACAGAGAATGCATTAGTAAATAAATAAGACATCTGTTCTCTGTCACTGAGCTCCATGCAAAGATTAGAGATAAAAAAAATAACAAAAGAAGAAGAAGAAGAAGAAACAGAAAAACCTGTCACGGAACGCAGGAAGTAAACAGCATTATGCAAGGAAATTCATGGAGTGCGGCCTTCATCCAGAGCCTTGCAGCCAGTTCCCTCATGGCGTCACTCAGGTTGTGTGTGTGTTTTCTTGTGTGTGTCAATCACCAGGTCCTGTCTCTCCTGTGTGTGTAAGAGTGTGCGTGTGTACATGTGTCTTTATATATATATATATATATATATATATATATATATATATATATATATATATGTGTGTGTGTGTGTGTGTGTGTGTGTGTGTGTGTGTGTGTGTGTGTGTGTGTGTGAGTGTCTGTGTGTGTGTGTGAAAGAGAAAGAGAGTGAGAGATAGAGTGTGTGTGACTAACCAGATCATGTATTCCGATGCTGTTCCAGCCTTGCATTATGGGTAGGAAAGAGATGACGGTGGGGATTACCCAGCATCCCCCGATCATCAGTGCCACACGCAAGGGCGTCATCTTGTTCCTGTAGACCAGTGGCTGGCAGCAGATAGCATAGTACCTACAGTAGGAGGGAAACAAGATCTTATTATGAACTATGACCTAGGACACATGAACACACCTTGCAGTCAGAGATATACAAAGGTACATACTTGTAAGAAAATTTCAAACTATTGCAGAAGTGTGTAAGAAAATGTCAAACTATTGCAAAATGGCAGGTTGTCAAACTTTCTGCTGAACCAGAACTGTTCCACTATAAAAACTGTGTGTGTGTGTGTGTGTGTGTGTGTGTGTGTGTGTGTGTGTGTGAAAGAGAGAGAAAGAGAGAGAAGGAGAGAGAGAGATAATGCATGAACACACAATTTTTCAGTCCAAATAGGGCCTTTCTTTCTCTTTTTCTCTGTCTCCCTCTCTCTCTCCCTCTATCTCCACTGACCCAGATCTGTCATTCAAAGAGCCATGTGCAGGAATGCATGTGCTCTCTCTCTCTCTCTCTCTCTCTCTCTCTCTCTCTCTCTCTCTCTCTCTCTCTCTCTCGCACACACACACACACACACACACACACACACACACACACACATACACACAAACACGCACTGCTGAATATTCCTGACCCTAACACAATAGTGCCAACTAGTCTCTTCCACACACACACATTTCACCCACTTCCTGTTGCCCTAGAGAAAGTGTGCAGCCAAGCTGTGTATAGCCAATAAGGGAGGATCTTTTCACACTATGTTGCTCTTGGCCCTCCTCCCCTCCTCCAGGTACTACTGCCTCTATGATGAGTTTACTGGGAACCACCTCAAAAACCAAGACTAGCACGATGAATCCCTTTAGAACTACAAGGATGAATCCCTTTAGAACTAGCAGGATGAATCAGTCTTAGAACAAGCAGGATGAATCAGTTTTTAGAACTAGCAGAATTAATCAGTTTTTAGAACTAGCAGGGTGAATCCCTTTAGGTACTAATGCTATACCATGTCATCTAGTGTCAACTTTCCTCAAACGCTAGAGAAAAATCTTAACAGCCGATCAACAATGGACATGCAACTGAAGCGGGAACTGCTGAAATAATTAGCCTTCACAATATTCGATGAACATCCGGACATTCGCAAAAATAGACAAAAAGTATTTTATTTCTAGTTCTGCATGGCACTTCCGTACTCCGTGTATGGTCTGCTTCAGGAGAGCCTGTCTGGAAGAGCATCAGTGGCCGCCATGCTGCAGGGGCCGAACCCAGAGCAGGAGCAGAGCTGTTGGGGTCGGGGGCGGGTAAGATGGCGGATGCAGGTGCAGCGTGGCACAGATGTACAGAGCCGGCATGGTGGTCTGGAGGATGTGTGGGTGGCACTGACAGCTGCTGGATCATATCGTATCAATTGCATCCTACACATACACACAAACACACACAGCCCTCCACAAGAATACAATACAGGCCAGAGCAAATCCACTGAGATCAGATCACCAGTGGAGTGTTCAGATCACCAGTGGAGTGTTCAGATCACCAGTGGAGTGTCTGACCTGTGAGAGCACGGCTCTGTGGAAAGAGCAGGACCATGTCTCTCATGTATTTACCACCAGAGTCTGTTTCTGCCTTCAACATTCTTCATGTTGGAGTCAATCTTTTCAGAGCAAGAATGATTGTGTCTTTGGACAGTTATGGATCTGGAATTGGAATTATGAAAAGGTTGCACTAACAAATGCATTAGTCTCCCTCTCTCTCTCTCTCTCTCTCTCTCTCTCTCTATCTATCTCTCTCTCTCTCTCTCTCTCTCTCTGTGAGTCAGGGTGTGTGTGTGTGTGTGTGTGTGTGTGTGTAGGAATATTCCTTTGAAACCCATTAATGTTTTTGTTTTTCTCTGCTCTGCTGCTTTTAAACAAATCGGCCCTGACTTGAGTAAACTGAGGCTTTGTTGTGTTGTTCTGTGTTTATGTTGTCTGTGTTTGAAAACAAGACATACAGGGGACATTTAAAGGCTGAGAGAAACTGGGAGAAACAGAGATCTCAGCGACAGAATGCAACAGTCTCCTCCACATCAACATCTGTGCCATGCTTCACCTCTGATTACACTTCTCTCTCTTTTAAACAAGCTGAACTTCTGATTACGTCTCTCTCTTTCTCATCATCCAGTTCATCTCATCGTCATTCGTTCCCACTCTGTTTTCTCTTTTGTCACTCACTTCTCTCTTTCTCTCCATCTTTCCTCTCTTTTTCTCTCCTCTCTGTCCTATCCCTCTCTCTTCTCTCTCACTCCCCTCTCCTTCCTCTGTGTGTGTGTGTGTGTGTGTGTGTGTGTGTGTGAACACGCAGGTCTTCCGTGAGGACCTCATCACATTCAAAACACAAACACCAGGTCCTCTCTGCTCATTACCATTTCTCCCTGCCCTGCCGTCTGGCTGCACATGTTATTGTCTCAGTCGGAGCCCTGCGGTCATGTCTAACCTGCCGCGTCCGCCCTGCTCACATCACTCTGGTATACGTTACGCTGTGCCGCACAGTGCCACGCCGGGTTTCACCCGACACACAAGTCAGAGTCTGTGAAAAGACCTTAGGATCTTGCAGGGGCTTGAACCGAAAGCCTAATTTGAAAACATGCAGGTCTGCAGAAAAAAAACAAAATCATTCAGCGCTTATCACTCCAGCGTGAGAGTATGTGCTGTGTTACTAAAGGACGTCTTCGGGGGAGGAAGGTGGTAGACCAAGACAAAAGGTGCTAGACCACTGTGCCAGGCAGTAGATTCATGGTTGTGTTTGTGCTGTATGTGTGGTGTTGACTTGACAGCAGTATTACCGTGTGTGTATGTTCCCAACCACTGTAGCCGTGTGTTGTTGCAGCATTGCTGTGTGTGTGTCCAGTGTTACGTCCCTGTGTGTGTGTGTGTGTGTGTGTGTGTGTGTGTGTTTGTGTGTGTATCAGTTTCTGTTTTGCTCTGTTCTGTGTTCTGTGTCCTGGTTTGTTTCAGACAGTCCCGTGGACAAGGGACGCTTAACTGCCTGCAGTGCGATTGGGGTTCCGCCCTTTGAAAAGAACCTCGTTACGTCATGCTGGTGGGAAACGCGAACTTTGGACACTTTGGGTTTGCCGCGCCCATGCCACGCCACGCTACGCAGCCTTTGCAACCTTAGTCCTGATTCAGGGCAATTCCACGCAAAACTGTCACATCCATAACAGCAACTAAATACCATGGCATTGTGTTGCCGTTATGGATGTGACAGCTTTGCGCGGAATTGCCCTTCATTCTTCTTTTCTGCTATTATGGTTTTGTACATAAATATTTTTAATTTACCCTCCCTGGTTATTTTGCAGGCGTAGCAAATAGTGCATACTGTATAAGAGTTTAGAATGAAAGTCTATAGATCAAGAGAGTAATATATATGCATTTGCCTCTGGCATTATTTCACACGTATTGTCAGTTTCTTTCATCTTTCCTAGACTCACAACTATGCTATGACTGCAATTAAATCAATTCATCTTATAGCTTTTATCTTCGCTGCATAAGGTAGCGATTGACAGTTGATATATTGCCCTGTTCACTATAGTTAAGTGAGGCACCTTGAGTTTTCCTTCTCTTTGTTAAACAGTTTTACTTCTACTTTGCAGTCATTCTGAGTGCCTGTGGCTTGATAGGGAAAGAAACCGTCTTTGAAACTGTCCTTGGTGAAAGTGCCTTTTCTGTTTTTGCACCCTCATCCTGGTATAAATTGCAGAATCATTTTAAATTAGACTGCCTACCAACAATGACACAGTTTAAAACTAGGATAAAGGACTATTTGAGTACTACAGTAAGTGCACATGTGCTGTTACTGAGCGCAGCTGGTGATCATGTTGAGATGATGTTAAATTGCATACTGTCTTTTTCTGTTTTATGTTTTATGTCTGTTTTACACTGTATATTTTAATATGGAACTATTATGCTGCTGTCTTGGCCAGGACTCCCTTGAAAAAGATATTCTGAATCTCAATCAATTCCTGGTAAAATAAAGGTTAAATATTTTTTTGTGTACACTATTTGTCAACCACAATAACACAACCACAACCATAAAAAAAACGCTAGATGTTTGGGGATTCAGCCTGTATAGCAACACAATATGGTGAGATTGGCCAGTATGAGAGAACATGGTCCAGTATCCCTGTATCTGATTGGCTGATAGCCTGATAGAGTGATAACAACATGGTTTATGACAGGCAGATGGCATGATACAGTAGCATGCATATGGCATAACTCTGTCATCTCATGGAGAGTGCCTGCAGGGGTTATTTTAGGTTACATAAACAGCAGTTTAAAAAAGCCTGCCACTGAAGTGGAACATGTACAGTGTACTAAACACACACACACACACACACACACACACACACACACACACACACACACACACACTTGCAGAAGTCATAAAGAAATGCAAAGGTTGTGTCCATGGTAAAACATTTACGCACAGGAGGGGGTTAGAGGGAACAGACGGAGGTCACCGGTGCCACTGAAACAGGTGTGAATTTGAGAGGGACAGTCAGCCAGTCTAGCACAGAGAGATTTAGCAGTATTCCTCTGAAGAAAGAGAGAGTTGGGAGTGATGGAGCACCAGCTCTACAGCAAGGTTTTGAAAATGCAAACTTCCACCAAAAGTACTGACTGTGTGTGTCTACTGTATGTCATTTACTCGAAGAAGATTCTCATGTGGAGGAGGGACAGACGTTATTAGATACTGTAATGATTACAGTGACCTCTGATACTCACTACAGAAAATATTACCCCCTCATACACACAATCTCGCTCTCTCTCTCTCGGTCTCACACACACCAAATGCACAAACACACACACACACACACACACACACACACAGAGGAGGCAGCATTTCACACACACACACACACACACACACACACACACACACACACACACACACACACACAGAGGAGGAGGGCATGTGTGCCCTTCACACACAAACTTAACACAGTTCATGCACTAAGAGACTGCCCAGGGGACACAAACATAAGTGTGAAGACACAAACACACACACACACACAGAGACGATCAGAGAAGGAGAGAACATCACAAGAGATAATAAGGAGAGTTATATGAGAGGGAGAGAGGCCAGAGTTATAGGTGAGAGGAGAGGGTTAGAGGTGAGAGAAGAAGAGAAGAGAGTTAGAGGAGAGAGGAGAAGAGGAGAGAGGAGAGAGTTAGAGGAGAGAGGAGAGGAGGAGAGAGGAGAGGAGGAGAAGAGGAGAGAGGAGAGGTGAGAGGCTAAAGAGGCCAAGAGGTGGGCGGACATTTGGGATAGGAGGAAAGGTGAGAGGAAAGGAGAAGAGGAGAGAGGAGGAGAGGAGAAGAGGGTGCTGTGTCCATGACAAACACCACCATAGCACCAAATTCACAACCACTGCCTGAGGTACAAAGTGCTGCAACATGGACTAACAGTGCACTTTGTTACTGGACTAGCCACTGCACACTGCAACACTACGCTACACCTCTGGTCAGTTAATTAGGAGCTTCTAAGGAACACACAAAAAGTTATTCAAAACATATATTAGGGCTGTCAATCGATTAAAAAAAAATAATTAATTACATACTCTGTGATAAATAAAAAAATCAAATTAATTACATACTCTGTGATAAATTAATCTAAATTAATCGCATATATAATTTTTGCTGTGAAGGTATTTTAAATATTTAAATTCAAATAAATTATGGAATAATCAGCATTAGTGACATTAAAGTTCAAAAACTCTTTTATTATTATTTTCACTGTTCAAATAATTGCCATAATAATCTATGATATGACCTAATATGCTGAGGAAATAAATTCAAATGTGCTTCGGGAAGAAGTTTTTTTTTTCACATTTCAGGCCACAGATATAACCTAGGGGACACAATGAAAATTAATTAACACTCCCCTCAATGTCAACACTTATTTATTTGCATTGATGTGCGACTATAGAGTTGATGAACTCCGGTGACATGCAAATTCCTTGCTGCAGACATTGCAGAGGACTTTATTTTCAACACTTTATTTTTTATCAACACCATCAGGCCATTTTTTAAAAGTAAATGTTCCAATCAATGATCCAGGCGGCACGTTTTCTTCTCTCTCCTTCATTTTACAGTCTAATTTTTACTGACTAGAACGGCTCGGGGTCAAAGGTCATACGGAATCGATTAATCTGCACTAATTTTTTTTTCTCAAATGAATTAATCAAAATTAATCAGTTATTTTGACAGCCCTAATGTATATATACAAACAAATGTGCATATATATATATATATATATATATATATATATATATATATATATATATATATCCAGGACTCTACAGACAAATGTGCAAAATATGGCCAAAGGTGCTGTGCAAACGTTTCAGTCCATAACTTTCCTCAGTGCTTATTCTGAGCTAAACACATCTTTAGTGAGAGTAGCTCATAATGGACATTCCTTTACAAGGGGTATTATGCAGGGAACACTTCAGTGGAACTGGACAGATGGAAGAAGATGAAACAGGAACATACAGTAGTTTTTAACAAAAGGTTTGAAACCCTCCGATGGGTCTGGCTAAAATATTCAGGACAGTGTTTCAAGCTCTTGTAAGTGGATGTCAAATAGACCTCATCTATTAAATCAATATTTTCTCTGAGGTGTTCCTGGCTCCAGATTGTAATATGCTGTTAAGCAGCAGGAAAGTCTACAAGAAGAGAGATGTTTTCCCTTTTGTGTTTCCTTTATTGCCAGTAGCAAAAGGAACCTCTTCAAAAAATGAAATGAAGACATTCTAAACCCAAGCCAAAAAAGGAAAATATTCTTCACTCACACACGAGAGAAATTAAAAACACAATCAAGGAGAGAGAGAAAGAGAGATAGAGAGAGAAAGAGATAGATTTTTCTTGTAATTTTTTTTTTCCATTTGTTTTATCTATTTCAGATTTTATTTACTTCATATAATAACTATTAAAAGTAATATTATTATTGTCCATATGAGTTTATTTCTAAGTTAATGTTTGTACAAGCTTTGACAACACAAGTTATCTTGTCATGTCAATAAAGCTTTCTTGAAATTATAAAATAATAATTGAGAAAGACAGAGAGAGAGAGGGAGAGACAGAGAGAGAGGGAGAGGGAGAGAGAGGGGGGGCATAAACAAGAGAAGGCACAAGCAGTGAGAGGGCAATAGACTGGCAATGTGGAGATGTGCATTTCAGACCGCTTCTGTTTTCTCTTTTCAAATTCACGTCCTTTTCTCTCTCCAACCTCTTTTCTCTCTCTTCAACCTCCCCATTTCCTCTTCCTCTCTCTTTGCTCCTGCATCTATACTCTGCCCCCCCCTCTCTCCACCCCCCCCTCCTCTTTCTTCCAAAAGAACTTAGGAGTACGTTCTTTGGCTTGATTGAATTGAGCATCAGAGTTGAATAAGCCTCAAGTCAAATTACTGACAAAGTTGGACTCTAATTTGCAAATGGTGTACAGAAAAAGGTCTGTTGTCAGTCACTAATAATGATAATCATCTATGTTCATCTTCCCACTCTTTCTTTTCTTACTATTTTCTTTCTCTTTCCTCTCTCCTCCTTCTCTCCCTCCTCTCCTTTCTTTTGTTAAATCTACCTCTCTTTCTCTCCTTCTTACCCCTTCTCATTCCTTCTCTCCCCGCTCTCCTTTCTCTCTTTCGTTAAATCTACCTCTTCCTCTCCTCCTTACCTATTTTCTCTCTTCCTGTCTGTCCTCTATCTTTTGTTTAATCTATCTCTCTTCTTTCGTCTCCCTCCTCCGTGCTCCCTCCCCCTTCCCCCTTCTCTTCCCCCCTTCTCCCCCTCCAGTGCTCCTTAATGCATCCTTTCTCTCACGGCCTGTAGGCGCCTGGGTCTCTCTCTTCTGTCCTCTCTCTTCTCTCTCTTCTCTCTCTTTCTCTCTCTCTCTCTCTCTCTCTCTCTCTTCTGTCCTCTCTCTTCTCTCTCTTCTCTCTCTTTCTCTCTCTCTCTCTCTCTCTCTCTCTCTGCTGTCCTCTCTCTTCTCCCTCCACTTCACTGCGCTGCCAAGACGCTCTCTTCTGCTTAAATGCGGTGATGAGATGGCTTTGTGCGGCCCAACAGGGCTGCAGGGCGTGCAGCTTTTTCTTGGAGCCAAATTTACTTTGATTCCTTAAAAGCATAAAGAGAGCTTTGACTCTCCTCTGCTCTCCGACACGACCGTCTGTGTAATCAGACAGCGCCGCCTAAGAGACACAATGACCTGGGACTAAGTGGCCTGCAGACAGACTGGGGGTGGAAGAGGGGCTACAAACACATGTACTGGCAGAGAAAGAGACAGAAAGACAAGAAACATAAGTGATACTCATTGAAAGGCACATGTGGGCCACAGAGAGGTTGGGTATGGACAGGGACTCAGTCTGCAGGATCACACTGGGCATGATAGCAGTCACTAAATGACGACCGATGATGGCATTAGTAGCATGTGGAAGCAGGGGGCTCAAACACCTAATTGAATAAAACAGGGCAATGTTCTCTAGGACGCCAGGGAGTACAGGTAATTACTTATGGCTTACACTAATACATACACACACACACACACACACACACACACACACACACACACACACACACACACACACACACACACACACACACACACACACACACACACACACACAAGCCCCCACAAGCAGACAGACAGACAGACTAACAGACACAGACACACACAGACACACAGACACACACACACACACACACACACACACACACACACACACACACACACTGACTCATGCATATGTCTTGATAACCAATTCAAGTTAAAAGGTGGTGGTTATGCAGTCAAATTCTGTGGTGTGGCATCCGCTTGGCACAGCAGCGACAGCATCAGTAGTCTGGAGTCTGAGTGCACTGAATGTGCGACCCACCCGTGTGTTGCTCCTGCTCGCCATTTAAAACTCAGGCACATTTGAAAGCCAGTTCACCTCTGATTGCATTTGGGAACGGTGGCTTCTATTCACACAAGCTGAAATGCCCCACAGGTGGAGGGTGCATCAACAGGCTCTCCCTACTGCTACACACCACATACCCAACACATCAGCTTCCTACACACCACATACTCAACACTAGCTCCCTAACACACCATCTCACCACATACCCAACACATCAGATACCCCAACATACCATTTCACCATATACTGTACCTAACGAACCATGAACCAGCTACCAATAATAATAATAATAATAATAATAATAATAATAATAATCATATATTTTATTTATATTGCACTTTACATTTCATAAGATATCTCAAAGTGCTACAGGTTAAAAAGTTAAAAAAAAAGCCAAAGAAAAATGTGGATTTAGAACAGGACCATCTAAAAAACATCTAAAAGGAAGGCACCAAAAGTTTTGCTAAAAAGAAATGTTTTTAGTCCTTTTTTAAAACCGTCTGTAGTATGTGGTGCCCTCAAGGTGTCAGGGAGGGCATTCCACAGACGAAGGGCCACAGCACAAAAAACCCTATCCACTCACCACCTATCCGACACACCATCTCCCCAAACACGCCACATAGCCAACCCACCAGCTACCTAACACACCATCAAACAACCTACCTAACACACCATCACACAAACTACCTAACACACCATCACACAAACTACCTAACATGCCATCTACCTAACACATGACATACTGCACTCAGCATAGCTACTGTAATAATAATAATAATAATAATAAAGCTTTATTTGTATAGCACCTTTCATACACAGAATGCAGCTCAAAGTGCTTTACATTTGAAGCATGTAACACAATAATAGTCAGTCAGTCATTATCAATCACTTTTCTTTGCTGTTTATGATATACTCAGCAACATATCAAAAATATAGAAAATGACGTCTTAAGACTGGCAGCCTTAACCCTCTTACCCCCCACAAGCACGCCATATGGCAACTGTGGCAAGGAAAAACTCCCATATTCCAGGAAGAAACCTTGAGCAGAACCTGACTTAATAGGGGGAGCCCATCTGCTTCTGGCTGGCTGCGCCCTCCAATAGTAGCAGATGTAGAATAATCTGAAAATGTAGTCTACAGGATAAGATGAGTTAACTAAAAGCTTTCCTGTACAGGTATGTTTTCAGATCTTTTTTAAAAATATTTACTGAACTCGCCTGCTTGATGTACAGAGGCAGGGTGTTCCATAGTTTGGGGGCATAATGGATAAACGCAGCTTCTCCACTTTGTTTGTGGAGCACTTTGGGTACGATTAAAAGATTAGAATTGGATGATCTAAGTTTCCTTTGTGGTTGATAAGATATTAAAAGCTCAGAGATATATGAAGGTGCTATGCCATTCAGAGCTTTGTAAGTAATTAACATAACCTTAAAATCAATTCTATAGGAAATAGGGAGCCAGTGCAGTTCAGCCAACACAGGGGTGATGTGTTCTCTCTTCTTAGTCTTAGTTAAAAGTCTAGCCGCAGAGTTCTGTATGAGTGCCAGTTTCTTTAGATGTTTTTTGGGAAGACCAGTGAAAAGTGCATTGCAGTAGTCTAACCTGCTAGTGATAAAGGGCTGAATTAGTTTTTCTGCATCTTGTTGAGTTAAAAAGGGCCGCACTTTGGCAATGTTTCTCAAGTGGAAATAGGCTGTCTGAGTAACTTTACTGATATGGGGCTTAAAACTTAACTCTGCATCTAAGATGACACCGAGGCTTGTTACTTTTGGTTTGACCTGGTGTGCCAAATTCCCCAGATTACTAAGAATAATATCTCGCTTTAGTTTTGGTCCAACCAGAAGTACCTCTGTTTTGTCATCATTTAGTTTCAAAAAGTTTTTGCTCATCCACTGATTAATGGAGGTTAGGCATGCAGTGAGGGAGCAAAGGCCATCTGGGTTAGTTGGCTCCACAGAAAGATACAATTGGGTATCATCTGCGTAGCTGTGGAAGTTTACATTATGCTGACTTATGACGTTTCCCAATGGAAGCATATATAGAGAAAATAGCAGGGGACCAAGGCAGCTCCCCTGGGCCACACCAAAAGGCAAATCATGTTTTTCAGATACATGATCTCCTAGACTGATATAAAAATCTCTGCCAGTAATGTAGGTTTGAAACCAGTTTAGAGCATTAAAGCAACTGTAGCACACCAAGTACCAAACACAGCAGCTAAACAACTGACACATAAAACACTATTTCAGCTCTCCATCTCACTCTCTCTCCTTCCCTCTCTCCCTGTTCAATATACAGTAGATGAACTCAGGGTTGTTCTCATGGCTCATTTGCTAACATGGCCGCTAAGCTCCAGTGGAGACCCGCAGCAGGGCTACGGGCGCACAACTGAAGTGTTCTGTTTGTGGAGTGTACGCTGCAACAATTATCTTCCACTTTAAGACCAGTCCTCCAACAATTATCTTCCACTTTAGACCAGTCCTCTAAAACTGTGTTTATGCTCCACGAACAGAATGTTTCAGTTGAGCTCCTGGTGCAGCCTGGCAGATAGTCTGGTCCGGTGGTCTGTCTGGTAGGTCCTACCTGTCCAGGGAGATGCAACAGAGGTGCAAGATGGAGGCTGTGGTCAGCAGAACGTCCAGCGAGGTCCGCACCAGGCAGAAGGTCTCGCCGAAGATCCAGTCCTGCCGGATCAGCTCGATGGCCCCAAACGGCATCACCAGAACCGACACCAGCAGGTCCGCAAAGGCCAGCGACACAATAAAGTAGTTGGTCTTTATTTTCCTGTGATGAAGATGGCAAGAGACAATATATCATTACTGTTCCCTTATGTTGCACTAACTTTTCAGTTGATGTTGAGATACTGCAATGTTTATTAATGTCATTATAAGTCAACTTTGGACAAAAGTGTCTGCTCAGAACTCTAAACATGAACATAAACGGATGGGAGCAAACATCTTTGTGAGAAACAGGATACATGAAAACACATCTAGTTTTCTACATGAGCAAATTATCAGATAAAAATCAGAGCCAGAAATAAGGTAGGATAGAAATGAGAGATGAGGAAGGAGAGAAAGAAGAGATGAGGAAGGAGAGAAAGATGAACCATGGCAGTGTAGAAATAAGGGCAATACAAAATGTGTTATGTGAAATACAGTGCATCTGAAAATGTGCAAGAGGGAGAATGAAAGAATGAATGAATGATGTAGCCCATATGGAGAAGTCCTGTTAAAAACACATATGATTCAATTTTTGTCTTAATAGAATAATGCAAGGACCATATGTGGCTCTAAAACCAAATGTATAATACATACATGTACTGTACAGTATTCATGTACAATACTGTATGTCCTGCCTTAGTATTCATGCATATAGTATTCATGTATGAACATATAGTATGCATGTACGAACAATGCTATACAACACAAAACATTATGTTTGGCATAGACTAACAGAAAATTGAGGACATTCTGGGAGTCATAGACTAGATGAGGAAGTGTATCCTTCATTTCTTGACCATTATTTGTGTACATGCTGAGGAAAACAGGGTGAGGTTTATTGGAGTTTTAGTCATCATCTTGCTCTACTAACTTAGCTTTCAAATTACATGAGACAGAAGTATTGTGGAAGACAATTAAAATGAAATGAAAGTTCAAGAAATGATCCGTGAATGAATGTCTGAATGAAATTGTATGCATGAAATGATTATTGTAGGCTATACATAAGTTGCAAGAGGTTACTGCTCTGAACCCTGAGTGATTATCCAGTTTGATTTGCAAAACGTGTGACACATTCAGCAAGGAGGACCTTCCAGTGAAATGTTTGGTTCACCAAACCTCGCCTTGTCTAAACACAATTGTGTTTATGTATTGTTTTGCATGAATAGAAAATCCTAGGAAATTAGATTAGATTAGATTAGATTAAATTTTATTGTCATTATGCAGAGTACAACTACAGGAGTACAAGAAATTCCCCCAGTCATAGGCTAGATGCGGATATGGATTTTGGCGATCCAATCTGCCCGTCCCAACTAAATATGCTTTAAACATTGACCCGAACCTGACTGACCCAACGCAATATGCGTTAAACCAAAGTCCTTTTAGGCAAGTCCCTCCACTCGGCGGCCATATGGCAACGCTTTTTGGTCACTTATCGGGCACTTGCCACTTGTTGCCACTGACGTTCGTGCCACTGACTTGAAATATTAGTTTTAATAACTCTTAGTGGTACAGGCGAACGCTGTGGTCGCCAATGTCAATCTACCAATAGCATAGTACAATACTGACATACAAATATTACAAGCCTATCAGATTTGGCTATACGAATCAGCTGTTGGACAACAACATACAAACTTTTTTAGCCACCGACATGGAGTATGGACATCGCCGAAGAGGATTGGTTTTGTGGGGGTAAGTATCTTTAATATATTATATATGTATCTTGCTATATAGCATGTTGATTTCGTAGTCAGCGATGGTCAAATGTGTTTTGTCAATGTAACGGCAATCTTAGTTAATTGCCATTACATTCTTGGCAAAAGCAAGGGTAATGCTTGTTGCTAGCTTTTGTCGAGCTAAAACTGTCTTTAGGTACATTTAATTTGAACAACTTCTCTGTGTACAAAACGGCTGTGATAAAGTTAAAATGCAGTTGTTGTGACAGTCTTACAAATTAAGTAAATCTTATGTCAGTGTTGCATGCATGAAAAGAGACATTGCAAAAAATATTGAATTAAAACATTTAATTAACATATGTCTGATAACTAACTAAACAGAGCTAACAGCTCAAGAGGTGAACATTATTCAAATAAACAGAGTTAATAGCTCAAGAGGTGAACATCATCCAGTGAATACCACTCTAGTCATTGCTTGGCCTGTTCTCACACATTGAGCACTGGCATAGGTCTGTACATGGCAGATCATGCTGTTTGCATGTACATCTGCCCTTGGTACACTGTGTTTTTTGGCATCCACAGTGTACAAGTGCCAGTGTACAGCCTCTGGAGCTGGTGGCAGTGACATCCACTCCACTTTCAATACTCTCCAGCCCTACCTATTAATCCAGAAATTGAAAGTGTTGGACGTTAATCCATCACTTATACGCTGGTTTCATTCTTTCCTGACTAGCAGGACACAGCAGGTCAGGGTAAACTCCAGTCTATCCCAAATTAAAGTTATTAGTACTGGGGCACCACAAGGATGTGTGAGTTCACCAGTCCTTTTTTACTCTGTACACTAATGAGTGCTCATCTAAGCACCCTGGGAACTACATCTTTAAATACTCAGACGACTCAACAATTCTATGCTTACTTCAACAAAATGATGACCTGGACATCTATCATTCAGAAGTAAGGCAGTTTGTTGATTGGTGTGACTCCAACCACCTTATTCTAAATGTTAAAAAGACTGAGGAAATCATTTTTGACCCAAAGTCAGTCGGTAATCACAACCCAGTAACTATACACCAGCAACCAATCAAACAGGTACAATCATACAAATATCTTGGTGTTTATATAGATAGCTCCCTAACATGGAACACTCACGTTGACTTGTTATGTTCCCGCCTGCATCAAAGAGTCCACTTCCTGCGGCGGTTGCGTTTGTATGGAGTTGACCAAAAAATTATGATATTGTTCTATCAGGCAGTTTTGGAAAGCATTATTAGATATGGCATAACCACTTGGTTTGGGAACCTTTCTGTTGCATTAAAATTAAAGCTGAACTATCTAGTCCACACAGCCATGAAAGTCATTGGTCTGAAGCGGTATAACAACCCTCAGTCTATTTTCGATCAATGTGTGTTAAAGCAAGCAGACAGAATTCTTTCTGATCCCTCTCATGTCCTGCATGCACAATATGAGTTGCTGCCATCAGGCAGGCGTTTCAGAGTCCCCCACTGCAGACTGAATAGATTCAGAAACTCCTTTATCCCCATATCAATAACACTCCTTAACAAACACCGCAAATAAGCGCCCTCAGTCATCAGGTTCAGCAAGAGGTTTTATTTGTTTTTATTACTTTATTTACTTAATTATACTGCCTGTTATTAGCCTTTTATGTCTGTCTGTGTGTCTGTATTGGGTCAGAACTTCTGAGAAGTCCAAGACAAATTTCCCCAAGGGGATAATAAAGTATATATCTATCTATCTATATCTATCTACTTCATAGCCATCTCCAGCCATTTTCCACTCCAGCTTCACAAAGGTCTAAAGATGGGGTGAAGCTAGCTCCTAGGTCTTGGAACAGACGCAAGTACTCTGGTTTTGAGCATAATTTTTTGTAGGCTTTTGCTTTCCCAACTTTATACAGAGCACTCACAGTATCACATCCAGAAAAGGCATGCAGACCTACAAGGGCATGACATTTGTCCTCACCAAGATGGCTGTGTAGTTTGCTTATATCTGTAATGTGTGTTTCATTTCCCTTGGCTGTGTGAAAGTACAGATGACTGTCTATTTGTGGGCAAAATGCTAGAGCCAGCACAAAAACATCTGTGTCTGGACTCCTAATCACCAGGTCACTGCAGGACTTGGATGCATAAGCGGCGTGCAGCAGAATTCGTGTATCTGCCTCTTCTTGAGTAGTCTCAAGGTCTTTGATTTCAGTTACATCAAGGACAGTGTCATTTAGCTTTCAAGATTGCATGACACTTGTGGCCATGTGTCGTGATGATGGTAACATTTTCAATTGTATTTTTTGCAGATGTGGTCCAGCGTTGGAAGAAGTACTCAAGCAAGTTGTTTTTGTTCTCCCCACATTGCCTGTGGAAAAGGACCCAAACAGTAAGTGAGCATTTCTTCAATATTAATTTGCCTAACACTGCCCACAATAATTAATCTTGCAAACAAGTTGCGGTGAGTTGTCAGGGTGATTTCTCTTCCTTTGACCTTTGTTGTAGTGCTTTGGCAAGAGTCTTTAAATGTTTTAAGTTTAATTTTTTTTTTATTGGGTCATGGTAAGACCTTTCTACTGTGCTGATCCGTCTGTCAAAGAATTCTGTGAGTGCCACTTCACCTCTTGCAATGCCTCTGTGAAGAGCTTGTGGGCCCGCATGCTCCTGTTGTAATGGTGGCCTGTAATAATCACCCCATGAATAGAGCCTATAACCACCAGTTCGGACTCAATTAAGATGTCCTGAAGGCCTGCGTCTGCATAGAGCTTCCCAATGCATGAAAGAAATGCCATGGCCGTATGGAATTCTCCCATCCTTAAAACAAGTTTTTTTGAATATAAGCTTGTCTGCCAACGGATTCCCTGTGCCTTGGCATAGATGGCTTGGTCCATAACCAATACAACTTCTGTTTGTTTTAGGCTGTCAGCAATTGCAATGGAGCGGCTCAGGATCGTGTGAACCGTGTTCAGGTCAGTTGGGCTGGCATCAATCACAGGTAAGTAGGTCGCATTTGTAAGAGGTAAGACTGCATCTTCCTTCAACATAACTAGTGCAGTGCCCGTTCAAACATGCTATTCCTGTAGCCCAATTACATGCCTGCAGGTAGGCCTGCTTTGAAAATAGAATAGGGAAAAACACAATTCCAGGTAAGCATTCAATAATGAATAGGCCTACAGATAATATAATAATATAATAAATGTAAAGTGAGCAGAATTTAAGCATGGCTACATGTGCCATTTTTTACAAATCAAAATTACATAATCCTAACAGCTGTTTTGAGTCAAGGCTATATGCTTAGCCTCTTGAATAACTTGATGATAGAGAAAACAAACCATTTTGTGGAATGATGCATCATATGAAATTTGCAACGGTGTGACTCAAAAACAGTCTCTGGTGGCCTATAAGTGACATCACACTCTGTCTGCCAGACGTTGCTTGTCGCTGGTTATGCTTTGCATGTGTGGCATTTTGAGATGTTCTTTAATTCTGGACCATCATCACTCGTTTCAATTTAGGACCTTGCAGTTGGAACTGCCGTTTGCTTATTCAAAGTCTAAAGACAGTCCAAAGTAGCCTGCCCTGGGCTATTCATATAGCATCACACTCTGTCTGCCACTCGTTGCTTGTCGCTGGTTATGCTTTGCATGTGTGGCATTCTGAGACGTAATTCGGGACCATTATCGTTCGTTTCAATTTAAGACCTTGCCGTTGGAAATGTCGTTTGCTTATTCAAAGTTTAAAGACAGTCCAAAGTAGTCTGGGCTATTCGAAGTGTCCGTTTATTGCACATAATTTTTACATCATTTTGAAGAGCCACTGCATACCTGTGTGTCAAAATCCGCGGAGTTTACTTTATTGTTGAGGTCAGACATGTTAAGTTTTTACCCGTGTAACCTACACTGAGAAAGCCCTGCTTCTATCCTCACTGGTAGCTTACAGTACAGTGGTGTGTGGGAGGGGGAGTGGCTAGCGGCGAAAGCCAATGTGCTTTTTGTGCTACCGATTTATTTAACGATATCTTTTGCATTTCTTATTCAAACAACGTCAAAGTTGGCACTGCACTTACTCATGCCCATAGCAAGACACCTGCCAAGTTTGAAATCAGTCTGACAAACGGTCAGCGAGATATGCGTGCCACAGACACACAGACAGACACACAGACGCTTCTTGCTTTATAGATAGATATTAAAACCTGTCCACCCAGGAAGAACTTTACCCTGGGCCTCAGGAACTTTCATTAAGAAGTATGCTGCATCGGTTCTCCGACCAATTGTTTGGGCACCCCTGTTTTGGTCCTGCTGAAAATCAATCTCCAACCCTGAACTATGAGAACCAGACCGCTTTCCTCTTCTGTAATATAGTAAGTTAAGTGGTGGAGGACTGACTGACCACTCTCTTGTTCTTTGTCTGGATGTGTTTGGTACAGGTGCTGCATCATTACCCGTGGCTCGCTGAATTGCGATACCATTGGTGTTGTGCGTTGTCCCTTTACCAGACAGGGTCTCTTCTCCAAAATCATTGTTGTCCCAGACCAAAGTCACAGGCACTTCAGCACAGATGGATTCTGAGATGTAAGTTTCTCCTTTCTCCATTTGCAGATTAGCCAGGGCAGTATCATGCTCAAGGACCAGGGAATTGGATGAACAGTGGCCAAGACCATTCAATATTCCAATGAGTTGTGCTGAGCCAGACATATGTCTAACTGCCATGGCAAGTGCACATTGCTTCGGCATGAGCCATTGTGCTTTTGTTGCCAAGGTAATGATGTCCTGACAGGAAGATCATATTTTCCTGCTATCCTCAAAACTGACATGTTCGTTTGCTGGTTCTGATGTAATTCCAGATGCCCATGCAATGAAATTGAACAGCTGGTGAGGCACTACCTCAAAGGCCCTCTCCAGGGTGAGGTCACTTGCAGTGGGAGGCCGTAGAAGTTTTTCAGACGATTTGGCAGCGTTTTGGAGGATCTCTTTGAGGGTAAGTGCAGCATGATACAAAAGGCAATAATCAGGCCCCAGCTGTGGCGCAACTGGCTGGGGCACCTGCACCCTACGCCGGCGACCCGGGTTCGATTCCTGCCCCACGGTCTTTTCCGGATCCCACCCCTGCTCTCTCTCCCATTCGCTTCCTGTCACTCTCCACTGTCACTATCATTAAAGGCATAAAAAACTGTGATAATGTGATCTCTGTGGTGGCATTGTCAGGCTCCTCTCTCTCCATCTCTGTTGGATCAAATTGTGAGGGCAGTGCTTATGGGAAACTAAAATAGTGTTCCTCTTCATCTTAACATAATCCACTGCAGAATAAGCATGCGTCCCTGTCATATTAACACAAAGGCTGCAGGCAAGTGCGAATGTAGGTACTGTATTTGTAGTCCTCCCTATCATTCAAATCGAACACAAACTGGTTCCTTAAAATGTCCCCTAATAGACTTGCCACTAATTGTAATTTATTTTCTCATTTACAGGGCAAGTTGAATTCAACATTGAAGTTAACACTACATTCATTTTAATGTTTCATCTTTTGATACCAACCTTTTGTTACACTTTCTTGTAATAAAGCTTCATTCTCTCTCCTCTTTTGTGCTCTTTGTATCTTAGTTTTATTTGTGACATGGCAGTAGCAGTCTCTGTGGTAGCCACTGTTGTCTGGTATAGCAGTTGATTCCTGGCTGTTCAAATTAAACCTCTGCACTGCCTCTTCTGCAACAACACTCTCTCTACAGGCAAGGTCCTTCCAAAGAAACACTGACTGAATGAATTTGTCCCAACTTATAGATGTAAATGGGCTTATTGGTCCATCAACTTCCACTACATGCATGCAGCAGTTCATGGCTGTAGGTGATGCAGGTACCATGTGCCCGAAGAGGCTATTTCCTGGCTTTTTCATGACGTGATAGATGTATACAACTCGCATGAAATACAAATTCCAAGATGTATGAAAAACTTTTAGTAGTGTTTGCAAAGAAACAGAACAACCATCATACATTATGCTGTAAACGTTTCTATCAAGTTGAGTAAAGAGTTCAAAAGCCTAAAAATTGCCCAAATAAAAAAGCCAAATATTCCACATTTCACGTTGGACACAGGTGTTTGTTTACAGTTTTGGGCGGGTCAAGCCACACCGGCGTAATTCCAAGAACGTGATTGGATGACAAGGAACAAACGTCATGCATTTAGGACCCAAAATATAGCGGTCTTCTCTATTTGCCTGGAAAATAACGTGGAATAAAGTTGTCGATAAAAAAATAATGTCCATTAGCTGTAAGTGGCAACAATTTTTATCTAACATGAATATACACATAGAATGTATCTATACAATCTTGGCGCCTCCATCGTGAGAAAAAGTTCAAATGCATGAAATCGCCCCTCGGCCCACGGCCTATATCCACATCCATGGAAGAGGTGCTCTTAAAACAACATCCCCCCCCAACTGCCCCCAAGCGCTGCACAGTGCAGCTAACCCCCAACTGCCCCCAAGCCCTGCACACTGCAGCTAACCCCCAACTGCTCCAGCTGCACACTGCTTCGAGTATATGTGCTCCTTTGTGTAATGCCGCATTTTTACTTACTGAATTATTATATAATAAGTATAAGTGGGGCTATAATTATAATATACTGCAGCCTCTATATATATAAAAAACAACATTCAACTTTCCATATAAAGAAAGGACAAAACATTTAGGAATATAGGAATAATGAATCTAGCCCAAAAATGGCAAATTTCATAGTGGCAAGTTTCATAGAGGCAAAGAGAGAGGGAGAGGGAGAGAAAGAGAGTGAGTGAGAGAGAGAGGGAGAGAGAGAGGGAGAGGGAGAGAAAGAGAGCGAGTGAGAGAGAGAGTGAGAGAGAGAGTGAGAGAGAGAGTGGTTGGCAGATGTGGGGGGTGCTGTGCTGTGCTGTTTTGAGAGAGTGAGAGAGCGAGTGAGAGAGAGAGTGGTTGGCAGATGTGGGGGGTGCTGTGCTGTGCTGTTTTGAGTGAGTGAGAGAGAGAGAGTGAGAGAGAGAGTGGTTGGCAGATGTGGGGGGTGCTGTGCTGTGCTGTTTTGAGAGAGTGAGAGAGTGAGAGAGAGAGAGAGAGAGAGAGAGA